>NC_080733.1:19002455-19062455 GCF_019097595.1 Hemibagrus wyckioides
CCTGACCTGTCTCACACACACCCCTGACCTGTCTCACACACACCCCTGACCTGTCTTACACACACCCCTGACCTGTCTCACACCCCCCCCAGATATGTCTCACACACACCCCTGACCTGTCTCACACACACCCCAGATCTGTCTCACACACACCCCTGACCTGTCTCACACACACCCCAGATCTGTCTCACACACACCCCTGACCTGTCTCACACACACCCCAGATCTGTCTCACACACACCCCTGACCTGTCTCACACACACCCCAGATCTGTCTCACACACACCCCAGATATGTCTCACACACACCCCTGACCTGTCTCACACACACCCCAGATCTGTCTCACACACACCCCTGACCTGTCTCACACACACCCCAGATCTGTCTCACACACACCCCTGACCTGTCTCACACATCCCCCCGATCTGTCTCACACACACCCCTGATCTGTCTCACACACACCCCTGACCTGTCTCACACACACCCCAGATCTGTCTCACACACACCCCAGATCTGTCTCACACACACCCCTGACCTGTCTCACACACACCCCTGACCTGTCTCACACACACCCCCGATCTGTCTCACACACACCCCTGACCTGTCTCACACACACCCCCGACCTGTCTCACACACACCCCCGACCTGTCTCACACACACCCCCGATCTGTCTCACACACACCCCTGATCTGTCTCACACACACCCCTGACCTGTCTCACACACACCCCAGATCTGTCTCACACACACCCCTGACCTGTCTTACACACACCCCAGATCTGTCTTACACACACCCCTGATCTGTCTCACACACACCTCAGATCTGTCTCACACACACCCCTGATGTGCCTCACACACACCCCTGATCTGTCTCACACCCCCCCCAGAACTGTCTTACACACACCCCTGATCTGTCTCACACACACACCCCTGATCTGTCTCACACACACCCCTGATCTGTCTCACACACACCCCAGATCTGTCTCACACACACCCCTGACCTGTCTCACACAAACCCCTGATCTGTCTCACACACACCCCAGATCTGTCTCACACACACCCTAGATCAGTCTCACACACACCCCTGATCTGTCTCACACACACCCCTGACCTGTCTTACACACACCCCAGATCTGTCTTACACACACCCCAGATCTGTCTTACACACACCCCTGATCTGACTCACACACACCTCAGATCTGTCTCACACACACCCCTGATCTGTCTTACACACCCCCAGATCTGTCTTACACACACCCCTGATCTGTCTCACACACACACCCCTGATCTATCTCACACACACCCCAGATCTGTCTCACACACACCCCAGATCTGTCTCACACACACCCCTGATCTCTCACACACACCCCAGATCTGTCTCACACACACCCCTGACCTGTCTCACACACACCCCAGATCTGTCTCACACACACCCCTGACCTGTCTCACACACACCCCAGATCTGTCTCACACACACCCCAGATATGTCTCACACACACCCCTGACCTGTCTCACACACACCCCAGATCTGTCTCACACACACCCCTGACCTGTCTCACACACACCCCAGATCTGTCTCACACACACCCCTGACCTGTCTCACACACACCCCAGATCTGTCTCACACACACCCCTGACCTGTCTCACACACACCCCAGATCTGTCTCACACACACCCCTGACCTGTCTCACACACACCCCAGATCTGTCTCACACACACCCCCGACCTGTCTCACACACACCCCCGACCTGTCTCACACACACCCCAGATCTGTCTCACACACACCCCAGACCTGTCTCACACACACCCCCGATCTGTCTCACACACACCCCTGACCTGTCTCACACACACCCCTGACCTGTCTCACACACACCCCAGATCTGTCTCACACACACCCCAGATCTGTCTCACACACACCCCTGACCTGTCTCACACACACCCCAGACCTGTCTCACACACACCCCTGATCTGTCTCACACACACCCCTGACCTGTCTCACACACACCCCCGACCTGTCTCACACACACCCCTGACCTGTCTCACACACACCCCCGATCTGTCTCACACACACCCCTGACCTGTCTCACACACACCCCTGACCTGTCTCACACACACCCCAGATCTGTCTCACACACACCCCTGACCTGTCTTACACACACCCCAGATCTGTCTTACACACACCCCTGATCTGTCTCACACACACCTCAGATCTGTCTCACACACACCCCTGATGTGCCTCACACACACCCCTGATCTGTCTCACACACCCCCCAGAACTGTCTTACACACACCCCTGATCTGTCTCACACACACATCCCTGATCTGTCTCACACACACCCCTGATCTGTCTCACACACACCCCAGATCTGTCTCACACACACCCCTGACCTGTCTCACACAAACCCCTGATCTGTCTCACACACACCCCAGATCTGTCTCACACACACCCTAGATCTGTCTCACACACACCCCTGATCTGTCTCACACACACCCCTGACCTGTCTTACACACACCCCAGATCTGTCTTACACACACCCCAGATCTGTCTTACACACACCCCTGATCTGTCTCACACACACCTCAGATCTGTCTCACACACACCCCTGATCTGTCTTACACACCCCCAGGTCTGTCTTACACACACCCCTGATCTGTCTCACACACACACCCCTGATCTGTCTCACACACACCCCTGATCTGTCTCACACACACCCCAGATCTGTCTCACACACACCCCTGATCTCTCACACACACCCCAGATCTGTCTCACACACACCCCAGATCTGTCTCACACACACGCCTGACCTGTCTTACACACACCCCAGATCTGTCTTACACACACCCCTGATCTGTCTCACACACACCTCAGATCTGTCTCACACACACCCCTGATGTGTCTCACACACACCTCAGATCTGTCTTACACACACCCCTGATCTGTCTCACACACACCCCTGATGTGTCTCACACACACCCCAGATCTGTCTCACACACACCCCTGACCTGTCTCACACACACCCCTGATGTGTCTCACACACACCCCTGATCTGTCTCACACACCCCCAGATCTGTCTCACACACACCCCTGATCTGTCTCACACATACCCCAGATCTGTCTCACACACACCCCTGATCTGTCTCACACACACCCCAGATCTGTCTCACACACACCCCAGATCTGTCTCACACACACCCCTGACCTGTCTTACACACACCCCAGATCTGTCTCACACACACACCTCAGATCTGTCTCACACACACCCCTGACCTGTCTCACACACCCCCAGATCTGTCTTACACACACCCCTGACCTGTCTTACACACACCCCAGATCTGTCTCACACACACCCCAGATCTGTCTCACACACACCCCTGATCCTGTTGTGAAGAGTTCCTCAGAGAGTTCAAGAGCTGAGGAGACTCAGACTTACACAGACACATACAGACTCAGACACAGACTTACACAGACACAGACACTCACAGACTCAGACTTACACAGACTTACACACGCACACACACGCACACACATGTACACACACGCACATACACGTACACGCACACACATGCACACACGTACACACACGCACGCACACGCATGCACACACATGCACACGCACACACACACGCACACGTACTCACACGCACACACACGCACACACTCGTACACACATGTATCCCTCCGGAATGTTCCATTTTATTGGCAAGAAAACTGATCTGTTGTCAACTGGAATGCTAGTTGCTCCACCCACTAATAACCATTATCACTATGGCAACCAGCAACAACTTACACTGCTTAAGCCCAATAAGACTAGCTGCTCAAAAGTAATGGCGCCCTATAAAAGGATGAAGAGTGTGTGTGTGTGTGCATTAGCGGAATGCTGCATTGCTGGCTGAGTTAGCGCATGCCGTGCTAAGGAGGCGCTCTTTCAGCTGTTTTCAGCTCTCTGTGAGCTTCGGCTTTTATGAAGTCTTGTGGGCGTGGCTAAATGTAAATGAACCGTCCTGTGAAGAATTGAACGGTTGATTCTCATTCATCGATATAGACGCAGAAGTGAGTGTGCAGTCATCAGAGCTGCCATGCTTCTGGATGTCTGGCATTAATTAAATGATCGAGGTTTGAAAGTAAGTAACCTCGTTACTAAGTTAAATGATCATGCGCCTAAAACAGAGCCTTGAGGAACACCATACCAGAAAATCTCTACTTCTGTATGATAACAAACTTGTATTGTTCTGTCAGGTCATGAACAGAGAGAAGACGGAAAAATACACCACCACCCCCTCTCGTCTGTGTGTGTGTGAGTGTGTGTGTGTGAGTGTGTGAGTGTGAGGTCATGGAGGTGTTGACAGAAGCGGACCATGGCATTAACACCTGTGCTGCACCATTCTTAAGCTCTGTCCCTCTTTCCAATGTTAGAAGTGTCAAGTTGCACCCGACAAATGCTTCACACACACGTGTACTGTCTAGACGTGTGTGTGTGTTTGTGTAGAGGTCAAATACAGGGCGTACATTCTTTCACTGTGACAGACACAGCCATTTCACATGGGGAGGTGGGGAGTGCTCTCTCTGTCTCACATTCCTACACACACACACACACACACACACACACACACGAGAAGCAGTCTAAACATCTTACTTCAATTGCAGGGGCTGAGATAAACCATGCCTTTCCTAACACTAGCACTGGACACACACACACACAGATAAACGTTATACATAAACATTTACACAGTAAAAGGTACAAGTTTACATTTAGAGATCAGATGATGAAAGGAGCGTTACGTCTAGAAATGAAATGTACACACTTTACTCCAAACACACTCCATCAGCAGAGACGTGCTCACTGTCTAAAGTATAGCTGCGGCTAATCTATATGTGTGTGTGTGTGTGTGTGTATTAAACTTTCTAATAAAAAAATAAAGCCTTATTCAGACTGGATTAGTTTTAATTTTTCCCTTCTAATAAATGAGTAGCAGAAATAAAGGTATAATATATATTGTGTGCTATATCTTGTGTGCTCGCTCTTTTTGATCGTCTCCAAACAAAACCAAAAACTTTAAAAAGGCAGAACAATAAATTATAGCTGACGTGTAAAAGGGTGTGTCAGAGAAACTTCCGGAGGTTTTAGGACAGTTTATAGCACAGACACACACTATAGATGTGCCATGATCATGTGACCTATTGATAATTGAGTGGTTAGAATAGAGGACAGAATGATGGGTGTATTAAACCAGGTGTGTGTAGCACACATGGAGCGTTTGGAGTGATGTGCTAGGCGTGTTTCATGAGGACACACCCATCTGAAGCTCAGAATTACTCCACACATCATCCTGGAAAACTAATCCCATCTGAATAATGCTGCATTCTGATATTTTGTGTTTATGACGATGCTAAACTGGAGGCTATTAGCTTCCACAGTCTGTTAGCTGTGTTAGCCTTAGAGCTCCAAAACCTGAACTCGGTCATTTTTGGTCAAATGGCTTCTTCAGTTTGACCGTAAGCATGACACCTAATGAAGTGTGTGTTCAGTTCTGGTGAATAATGTTTCTGATTTGTTTCTCAAAATGACTTTGTGACTCTTCGAACTTCCCGGTGTTTAGACTAACACGGCCGGATGACCGGAGACAAACAGGACGTGAGTGACCTTGAAGTTTAATAAAGACCTTCGTCATGTGAGACAGATTTACTACACAAACTGTTTATCACTCGATGTGTGTGTGTGTGTCCTACATGCTTCCCCCCTGACGGGAGTTTAATTGAATAGATCCTGGGACCTGGTATGTGAGTGTGTGTGTCTCTGTGTGTGTGTGTGTGTGTGAGGAAATAAAGAAATAAAGAGTGGAAGATATTGAAATGACTAGTATCTGCTTAGACCAGGGATTAAATTATTTACCTGATTTACCTAGATGAGACAGACATAAAAAAAATTATGATAAACAATCATCATTTATATTACAGAGATGAAGCTCAGTCTGATCAAATAAAAGAGTTTTATTTCATAAGGGATTTGAGGTTCTGGATTAGAAATTAGGAAGTAAGGGTTAGGTAGAAGATGTAGGGATTAGGATATAGTATGTAGGGATTAGGGTATAGTATGTAGGGATTATGGTACAGGGTGTAGGGATTAGGGTATAGTATGTAGGGATTAGGGTACAGGGTGTAGGGATTAGGGTATAGTATGTAGGGATTAGGGTACAGGGTGTAGGGATTAGGGTATAGTATGTAGGGATTATGGTACAGGGTGTAGGGATTAGGGTATAGTATGTAGGGATTAGGGTACAGGGTGTAGGGATTAGGGTATAGTATGTAGGGATTATGGTACAGGGTGTAGGGATTAGGGTATAGTATGTAGGGATTATGGTACAGGGTGTAGGGATTAGGGTATAGTATGTAGGGATTATGGTACAGGGTGTAGGGATTAGGGTATAGTATGTAGGGATTATGGTACAGGGTGTAGGGATTAGGGTATAGTATGTAGGGATTAGAGTACAGGGTGTAGGAATTAGAGTATAGTATGTAGGGATTAGGGTACAGGGTGTAGGGATTAGGGTATAGTATGTAGGGATTAGGGTACAGGGTGTAGGAATTAGAGTATAGTATGTAGGGATTAGGGTACAGGGTGTAGGGATTAGGGTATAGTATGTAGGGTTTAGGGTATCTGACATAGGGATTAGGATATAGTATGTAGGGATTAGGGTATCTGACACAGGGATTAGAGTATAGGATGTAGGGGTTAGGGTACAGGGTGTAGGGATTAGGGTATAGTATGTAGGGGTTAGAGTATCTGACATATGGATTAGACTGTAGGATGTAGGGATTAGGGTATCTGACATAAGGATTAGGGTATAGGATGTAGGGGTTAGAGTATCTGACATAGGGATTAGGATATAGGATGTAGGGGTTAGAGTATCTGACATAGGGATTAGACTGTATGATGTAGGGATTAGGGTATCTGACATAGGGATTAGGGTATCTGACATAGGGATTAGTCTGTAGGATGTAGGGGTTAGGGTATCTGACATAGGGATTGGGGTATAGGATGTAGGGGTTAGGGTATCTGACATAGGGATTAGGCTGTAGGATGTAGGGGTTAGGGTATCTGACATAGGGATTAGGGTATCTGACATAGGGATTAGTCTGTAGGATGTAGGGGTTAGGGTATCTGACATAGGGATTGGGGTATAGGATGTAGGGGTTAGGGTATCTGACATAGGGATTAGGCTGTAGGATGTAGGGGTTAGGGTATCTGACATAGGGATTAGGGTATCTGACATAGGGATTAGTCTGTAGGATGTAGGGGTTAGGGTATCTGACATAGGGATTAGGGTACAGGATGTAGGGATTAGGGTATAGAATGTAGAGGTTAGGGTATCTGACATAGGGATTAGGCTGTAGGATGTAGAAGTTAGGGTATCTGACATAGGGATTGGGGTATAGGATGTAGGGGTTAGGGTATCTGACAGGCAATAGGATATAGGATGTAGGGGTTAGGATATCTGACATAGGGATTAGGCTGTAGGATGTAGAGGTTAGGGTATCTGACATAGGGATTGGGGTATAGGATGTAAGGGTTAGGGTATCTGACAGGGAATAGGGTATAGGATGTAGGAGTTAGGGTATATGACATAGGGATTAGGCTGTAGGATGTAGGGGTTAGGGTATAGAACATAGGGATAAGGGTATAGGATGCCAGGGTTAGAGTATATGACATTGGAATTAGGATATAGGGGTTTGGGTATAGATCATATGGATTAGGGTATAGGATGTAGGGGTTAGGGTATCTGACAGGGATTAGGCTGTAGGATTTAGGGATTAGGGTACAGATTGTAGGGGTTATGGTATCTGGCATAGGGATTGATGTAGGGGTTAGGGTATAGGACATAGGGATTAGAAAAATGTAGGGATTAGGGTGCACAAGAAAGGTATTATGGTACAATATGTAGGGATAAGGGTGCATGATTTATGGGCTGCAGATTATGGGACATATGGATTGAGGGAGTAGGGTACAGGTTATTAAAGATACAATGTGTTGGTAACAGTTTAGGGATCTGAAGATTAGAATAGAAGATTAGAGTTTAGGGATTAGAACTGATAGATTAGGTTGTAGGTGGTGTGGATTAGAGATGAGGCATTAAGGGTTAAAGATTTGGGGATTACAGATTTGTGTATTGGTTTAAGAATATAAGTTTATAAATTAGCCATGAGATATTGGGATTAGGTGTTGGGATTAGTGTGAATGCTGGGATTAGGGTGTAGGTGTTGGGATTGGAGTGTAGGTGTTGGGATTGGGGTGTAGGTGTGGGGATTGGGGTGTAGGTATTGGGATTGGGGTGTAGGTGTTGGGATTAGGGTGTAGTTTAAGTGTTAGATATCAGGGATTAGGGTGTAGGCATTAAGGGCGAGAAACCAGGGATTATGGATTTAAAATAAAATCAAGAGGAATTTAGGAAAAAGTCTATTTGATCATCACAGAGAATTTATCAAAAACAAACATCCTGCTGGTGCATGGGAAGAGGAAGAGACATCACTCGCGCTCTGCGTCCTGATTGGACACAACGGCTGCGTATCGGCGGTGTAGCGGAGGCGGCTGCTGCAAGTGTGTGTGTTCTCCTTCACATGTCTGCTCGAGGAGAGAGGGAGGGGGGAGGAGGTGTGCCAGTCTGGGCGGGGCCAGGTGGGGGAAAAAATATCTAACACACACACACACACACACACACACCATGTTAAGGAGAATCTCCTCTCGCTGACACTGGAGACTCCTTCCACAATCCTTAAATAAACGTCTCCTTTAATCTGTTTACGTAGAGGCTCCACCGCCCGAGTCCCTGTGAATGAGCTGTTGCTATAGAAACAGTACAGCAGTAGACGGAGCACATTAATAATTAATGCTGCAGTGTAATACTACTGAGACTTACGTTTCTGTAACTAGTCTCTGACTAAATCAAACTAACCATCAGACACAGCAACAAGAAAACTGTAAAAGAAACGGCATATGTTTCGGATTTAATACGAATTTTCCTCCCAAAATGTTGCACTAACATTCTATTCATAAATTCATAAATAGTGATCTTTTTTTTATCACATACAGGAACAAAAAGTATTAAAGCCAGTACATTATCTACTCAGTGAGGTTTGATCTTTTTATATAACACACTATAACACCATGCTACACACGGGTGCAGAGACGTCAGGTTTAGTGAACACGCCTCATGCTGTAATCACAACACAATCTTTATTTTCTGCACACAAACAAAGCAACAAGCCAAACAATACACAAGGGTTCGGTTGTAAACATATCAGGTACTGATGATGGACCGGTGTGGGACTGACCACCGGGCGTGATGTGCTCTGGGGTTCACCAGTTATGATGAGGGTAGAGTCAGGGTTTAGCAGATAAGATGCATGGGGTTAGGGGTTAAAGGTCAGGGGGTTAGGAATTAGGGGTTAGGGATTAGGGATAAGAGACTAGGGATAAGGGGTTAGGGATTAGGGATAAGAGATAAGGTATAAGGGGTTAGGGATGAGCGATTAGGGATAAGGGGTTAGGGATAAGGAGTTAGGGATTAGGGATAAGGGGTTATGGATAAAGAGTTAGGGATTAGGGATAAGCGATTAGGTACAAGGGGTTAGGGGTGAGCAATTAGGGATAAGGGGTTATGGATAAGGAGTTAGGGATTAGGGATAAGAGATTAGGTATAAGGGGTTAGGGATTAGGGATAAGGGGTTATGGATAAAGTGTTAGGGATTGTGGATTAGGGGTTAGGGATAAGGGGTTATGGATAAAGTGTTAGAAATTAGGGATAAGGGTTTAGGGATTAGAAATTAGGGGTTAGAGATTAGGGATAAGGGTTTAGGGATAAGGGTGTGTGAGTTATTGTGGTGTGAACCTCAGACTTCCACATGATACAGTGACAACATGATCTCATAATGCAACAATTCATTATTTAATGAAAGGATTCCATTCATTAGGTCATGATGTAAACTGATGATTTTGCTGAATCTATATAATGATTTAGATTTTCAGAGGCACTGATTCTTTATTCAATGAACTCAACTCTCAGATTTACAGAATAAAATCCTCTGATCAATACATGACTAATATTGTTCAGAATCTGGAGCAGCCCACAGTGATGATGTAACGCTGGATCTTCGAGCTTGTGGATTACACACTGCTGTGTTACATCATCATCATCATCATCACAAGCCAGGGTGACTGCAGGCTGTTACACAGGAGGCTCAATTAAGAGCTGATGGAAGCCCAAGATGATGAAAATGATGTAATAATAACTGATTTATGATTCTTGGAATTAATAGATGTGGGGATTAAGAATAGAATGAAAGAGTGAATTCAGGGTCAGCTGGAGGACAAGAACTTCAGGAAATAAAGGACAAATCTCTGTGGGGTCTGCAGCAGATCCTCAGGTACAGATTACACACTCACTTCTGGAAAGTATCCAGCAGAAGGAAGCTGACCTGAGACAGCAGGAGAGGTCAGAACATGAGGTCACTTCCTGGTCTGATGAGTGACATGGAGATGCGAGTTGTTTAAAGAGAACTGAACAGAGATGTGTGTGAGACTGAGTGAGAGAGAGAGAGAACAGGTATAGTTTAATTGTGTGTGTGTGCCATTAAGTTTAAGGCTCAGGCAGACACACTGATATAAAGCCAGTGTAGTATGTGTGTAATTAGTATTAAAATTTAATGGATTATTCCAGGGGAGTAAGGAGTGTTGAGGCTGTACAGTGTGTGTGTGAGGAATGTTAAAGCTGTACATTGCTTGTGTGTGTAAGGAGTGAAAGCAGGAGATGAGATGAGCTCAATGTTTCCCTCTGCTGTTAGTGATGAATAACAACAACATAGACCACAGCAGGAAATCCAGCCACACTGCAGGGTGAGGATGAGGGTCTGGGTAACGGTGAGTGAGGATGTGGCTGAGGGTCAGGACAAGGATGAAGGGTGGTGGTGAGTATGAGGGTGATGGGGAGGATGATGGTGAGGAGAGTCAGGATGATGGTCATGGTGATGAGGGTAAGGGTGAAGATGAGGATGAGGGTCAGGGTGAGGATGAGTTTACACAGTAATAAGTGGTACAGAATCCCACAAACACATGAACAATAAAAACAGAGGGGTTTTGATATTTACTGCACCCTAAAAGAGACAGAAATAAACAAAGCGAGTGATCCTCACAGCATCTCTCAGCCTCAGTAAACACAATACCCATGCTCACATGGCTTTGTTAGTAATGTGGTGATGTAACAGAACTGTCTCAACTTCATCACTTACATTACATTTATTATAATAATAATAAACAGATTAAAAAAAATAAAGCACTGAGGAGTATTATTCCTCCAGCTAATGCATTCTTGAAATTATGAATCTTGAAATATTTTGACTTCATTAATTGGATTGTAATTTAAAGTATGAAATAAATAAAATAAAAAAAAGTATGAAACATTTCTTTATAAAGGGTCTTGAACATTTTAATTTTAATGAATTAATTTATGACTTGATTAACAAACAGGTGACAGGAATGAACAGCACAAATGAGTATTTACTCTGGAGTCTTTAAACATTTCCATCAGTGTTAGTGGAACAGTATACACACACACACACACAGTAACAGTGTATGCTCTCATTATTCACGCTCAGCAGTCGCCTCTGTTGGATTAGTGGAGTGAGGATTGAGAATGAGGTGCGACTGTGGAGGGGAATGAAGGTAGGTGTGTGTGTGTGTGTGTGTGTGTCATGCAGCAAACAGTCAATCCCGGTTAGCCTGGCATCAGCTGAGTCTTTTTTCTGTTAAAACAAGACAGACACACAGATTAAACATGGTGTGATGTTAAACACACCCCTCACACATCGCTCATGTTACAGTGAGTCACAGCCTCACTCTCTCCTTCATTCAGGACCGGATTTATTAGTGGTTTCTGCCCTGGAACTGGACTTCCTGGATTTTCTGGACTATAAAACACATTTTTGGTTCTCCGTGAAGAATTTCAGCTTCTACAGATAAAGTGGGTTTGTATCACTCAGTGTTAGTTGTCATGGTGACCAGACACTGTTGTGACACTGGTAGCATCCTCACCTCACTCTCACACCCACTTAACCTTACTCACCTACCTCACCCCACCCCCTCACCTACCCCACCCCACCCCCTCACCTACCTCACTCACCCACTCCACCTTACTCACCTACCTCACCCCACCCCCTCACCTACCTCACCTTACTCACTCACCCACTCCACCTTACTCACCTACCTCACCCCACCCCCTCACCTACCTCACCTTACTCACTCACCCACCTCACCCCACCCCCTCACCTACCTCACCTTACTCACTCACCCACTCCACCTTACTCACCTACCTCACCCCACCCACTCACCTACCTCACCTTACTCACTCACCCACTCCACCTTACTCACCCCACCCCCTCACCTACCTCACCTTACTCACTCACCCACTCCACCTTACTCACCCCACCCCCTCACCTACCTCACCTTACTCACTCACCCACCTCACCTTACACACTCACCCACCTCACCCCACCCCCTCACTCACCCACTTCACCCTACTCACCTTACTCACCCCACCCCCTCACCTACCTCACCTTACTCACTCACCCACTCCACCTTACTCACCCCACCCCCTCACCTACCTCACCTTACTCACTCACCCACCTCACCTTACTCACTCACCCACCTCACCCCACCCCCTCACTCACCCACTTCACCCTACTCACCTTACTCACCCCACCCCCTCACCTACCTCACCTTACTCACTCACCCACTCCACCTTACTCACCCCACCCCCTCACCTACCTCACCTTACTCACTCACCCACCTCACCTTACTCACTCACCCACCTCACCCCCTCACTCACCCACTTCACCCTACTCACCTTACTCACCCCACCCCCTCACCTACCTCACCTTACTCACTCACCCCACCCCCTCATCTTACTCACTCACCCCACCCCCTCACCTACCTCACCCCCTCCTATTGACTAAAGCTGCTGTGCTTCTCATTAGCATAAAATTAAAGTCTGTTTCTGATGACCTGCTCATATACATAATTTCATTCCTATATGAATATCTTTTCTTTTCCTCCTTGTTCTCCTCTGAAGAGCTAACCCCTTATCTGGCAACAGGCTTCAGGATTTTTTCAGATTGTAAAAGTGGTTTCCTCTCTGCATTTGTGTGTGCGCGCTGGGGTTCAGCATCAGAAACATTTAATCACATCACATCACAGGGAGCTTTCTGCAGTTCTACTAAAGAGAGAACCTCGGGAACCTTGGACCACACTAAATGTCTGTTTTTAAATAAACTGAACACGTCTTATCTAACGTATATGGAGAATTATTTGCACCGAGACTCTGAATGCCATCAGCAGCACATGCCTGTCACTTTAGGAAAATCTCATGCTCTTATTTATTTATTTTCAGATATGTCTGTGCATTATAAAAAAACACTTCATGCTTACAACAGCAAAATAAACATGCATCAAATTTAGCACACACACTTCTGAGAGTTCATGCCAGAAGGCTGTCCTACCTGCCCGCACTGGCAGCTCCCACGGTGCTGTTCTGAGCTCCTGATGCCGCGGCGGCGTTCAGAGCTGCAGACGAGATGGAGGAGCCGTTCACCGGACTGCCATCACCACGCAGGATTCCTGTGCACTTCCAGTTATCCATGTAGTTCGCTATAAACACACACGCACAGTAAACACTTAACTAGCTAGCAAATTATCTCACTTCTTTATCATTATCTTACTCCTTACATATTAGCTCTGGAACCAGACCCGAGATGTTCAGCTAGCTCTCCTAGCAGTTCGCCCAGTGCTAGTACTGGTCAGTAAATATTGTCTGGGTGTTTAGCTTCTGAAGTGGTAACTCCTCATGTAACACTATCCAGGCGAGTGAACTTTAACTTCATTAGGATGGTTAGCATGTAAGCTTTTAGGAAACCTGACCTTTCCAGAGTCGGACACAGCCGTCGTCCCCGGACGAGGCGAGCAGCGTGCTAGTGATGTTCCAGCTCACGCGCCACACCTGAGAGTTGTGACTGTCGAACTGAGCCATTAACTGCACCTCGAACTTGGTGGGGCCCGAGCTGGTGGAGCTCTCTCTCCTGGTGGAGCAGACAGAGGAACACTAAACACAGCGCTTCAGAAATATGAGTAGCTGCTAGTCTGTGCTGTGGAGCAAAGAGCTCAACACCACACATGTTCATATCAGTTTAACTCGCTCACCGCAGAGGGACCAGCTTGAATATGCGCACATCTTTGGTTGCTATGGCGAGGACATGGAAGGACCTGCCGAGGTTGGGGGCGAAGGCGATGTCGTGGACCGGATCTGTGACGGTCATCAGGGTCTCTGCCTTAGCGTACTTCCTGTTAGGAGGGACATCAGTAACGACAGTCACAAACACTATTGGGGAAAATATCCCTGTGAACACACTGTACTGAGCTGAGGAAGACACGATGGGATGGTGCGTGCGTGTGTGGGGTTTGGTGTGTGCGCGCGTGGGGTTCGATACGTGCGCGCGTGGGGTTCGGTGCATACGTGCGTGTGTGGGGTTCGGTACGTGCGCGCGTGGGGTTCGGTGCATGCGTGCGGTTTGGTGTGTACGTGTGTGGGGTTCGGTACGTGCGTGCGGGCGGTTTAGTGCATACGTGCGTGCGGTTTGGTGCGTACGTGTGTGGGGTTCGTTACGTGCGTGCGGTTTAGTGCATAAGTGTGTGCGGTTCGGTGCGTACGTGTGTGGGGTTCAGTGCGTGCGTGCGGGCGGTTCAGTGCATATGTGCGTGTGGTTCGGTGCATACGTGTGTGGGGTTCGGCACGTGCGTGCGGGCAGTTCCGTGCATACGTGCGTGCGGTTCGGTGCGTGCGTGTGTGGGGTTCGGTACGTGCGTGCGGGCGGTTTAGTGCATACGTGCGTGGGGTTCGGTACGTGAGTGCGTGCGGTTCAGTGCATACATGCGTGCGGTTCGGTTTTCTGTAATCTGCTTGTTATATCACATCACATATTACAGAGCAGGGTTTATTCTGCAAGAAGCTGCTGTGTGCAGTGTGAGTGTATTTCAACACTATATAATCTTTGATGACATCAGACTGCTCATCTTTATCTCTTCTTCCTTTGAACATCCTAAAGTGTCAAGAAAAACATGATTTTGATAAACCTCTCTCTCACCTGGTGTTCTCGTTGTACTCATAGATCTGGACTTTTCCGGTGTAGGTCACATTGCTGTCATCACTGCCGACTGCGATCATAGGAGAATGTGCGCGTGAGCTGGAACATGAACACACACACACACACACACACACACACACACACACACTAAGAGCATGTAAAATGCAAAGCTCCTGAAAGTTAATCACTCTGACTAATCCCGGTTAACCACCCCGACTTATCACAGTAAATCTCTCCAACTAATCCTGTTAGGTGTGTTTTTTTTAATGGTGCCATTTAATTCCACTGTCCCGCTTTGATGAGTGTTCTAACTGAAAACAACGGCAAGATGTGCATTTACACTAACGCTCACACACCTGGAGGGGTTCCAGGAGATACAGGAGCATGAGAGTTTGCAGGAGATCTCGTGCTGGAGGCTCCACTGGCTCAGGTTCATCACATCTGGGGCTTCATAGATACGAACCACACCATCAGCCGAGCAGGTGGCCAGGACCAGCCCCATGTGCTTCGGAGCGAACTTTACATCAGTCACTGACGTCCTGCTGTCCACCAGCGTCGTCCTCTTAATCTACACACACAGATACTCTTAAGACTTTTTAATGGTACAGGATAATAAACACAAACAAACATTCTTCAGCATTTACTTCAGGTAGCCGTAAACACCTGTGTGTGCGTGTGTCTGTGTGCACATGTTTGATTAAAATGCTTCCAGCTCACCCAGTGACTGAGGCCACGCTGTTTATCGTTAGACTCGCCGACGATCTCCTCCCAAACAGCGGCGGTGCGGTCGAAGGAACAGGACGCTAAAACCTGTCCGAACTCGGGGTGAGCCCACGTCACACGCCACACGGAGCCACTGTGAGTCTGAAAACACCACAACATTAACACAATCATATCACACACCAACAACCACTACCATCACATGGAATTTTCTTTATTGAGGAAAGTAGCTGACCTTCCAGCTCGCAGTGCAGTGCCACTCACCACTGTCACTTTTATCCCAAACCTAGGACAAGAAGAAAACATATGCACATGGGGCTGGTTCATTTCATGCTAACTCCAGACATTGATTTATTTCTGATTTATACCAGTGTTGAAGCTTACGCCATGCTTAAACAAAACCTTGTGACAAAATTGTTTCATTTTCTTGGCTTTCGTTTAAAAGGTCACGAAAAGAAAACCATTTTCTTGCTTATTTCAGAAAAACACCCGGCTCTTTCCTGGGGTCTTAATTTGTTTAATTGTTTAAAAAGCCATCAGGTTGCTATGGCTGGAGCGTCATCTACAGATAAGCGTAATAACGAATGTAGCTCTGCGCATGCGCAAAAAAGCCAGTCAGTTTGCTATGGCTTGCGAGTAAAGACGCCGATTTTCGTTTAAACGTAACGATTAGCGTAGTTTAATTTCCATGTCGACAATCTAACTTTTAACCATCTCCTTTCGCAGTTATCATTTCTAAAGTATTATTTACACATTATGCTCGTGTTTTCCTCTTTAAAAAAAAAAAGCTAAAGCTAGTAGCTACTTCACATGCGCGTGCAGTAGAATTCCGGGCGAGTTTGAAATAACGGTCATTCTTTTAAGTGAAATATATTACTGAAAAAAAAGCGTTGTGTGCTTTATCTCTAAATTAATTCTGACTCTAGATTATATCTATATATATTACTATGAAACAGCTAGGATGTGCAGAATAATAATAATACCTTGACACTTTGGTCACTGGAGCATGTAGCCATCCTGCGGCCGTGGAAATCATACGAAACATCATGAATGAGATCTTTATGATCCGCCGCAATGGTTTTCGCCACAAACATCCTTGATTTCTACGCTTAGAATTCTACAAATGTCACCTTAGCTTGAAGCCAGTTCAGCTACGATGGGAAATAAAGCACATAAATCATGGATATTTAGGGAAACTTTTCATGGGCGCGTGAATTCAAGTCAACTCAAGACGCGCCATTTTGTTCTCTGCGATCCACTGCTTTAAATCCAAATTGGCTGATTGTTAAAGACGGAGTGCACTGTGTAGGGTGTAAAATACAGCGCAGAAAAGTGTGCTCATGAAGGGAGCGAGAGGTGAATCGGAGTGGGTCTTGTTTCTGCGTTAAGTCGAATAATGAGCGTTAAAGAGTTGACTGTTGCCACCTGCTGGTTCGGCGGCGCAATAACAGGATTTCAAAATACTATATAACGTGTCATCGCCACCAGAGGGCGCTCACAACCCGAATTTAGACGCCGGTCACGAGGCTGAATTTAAAACATTAAAAATCTTGTAATTTATGAAAAAAAAATTTGTTGCTATTTTGTTGTTTCTTTCCATTTTCTTATATCATATATGCTTTATGACAAACTTGATAATTCATTCAATAATAATAATAATAATAAGAAAAAGTCACCGTTTATAATTAATATTTATTTATTCGGTTTCAGTCATTAGACATTTAAAGGCGTATACATACAAAGACGCAAACAACTGTATTTAAATAAGATAATTAATTAATTTGTTTATAAATAAATAAACTACTAGGAAAAAATCATGAGAATACATTTATTTTACATTAGTGAATAAAACAATCACCATTATTAATAAAAAACATTCAGGTAAATGTTTTTAAAATTTCAGAAATTTAATTTTAGTTTTTTTGTTTGTTTGTCTTTTAGTGTCAGTGTTATGAATAATTTATAAACATTTCGGGTTAAGTTTCAGTTCGCTTGTTTTTGTCCTTTGTAGGCAGCCTGAAGGACCTCCGCAAATGCGCATGCGCAGATCTTCAGTTTAAACAGACTCGCGCCTGCGCATTGACACGCAGCGTCCGCCGATCTCCAACTCATCGTCTTCCGGAAGTGAGGCGTGTTCAATGTTTGTGGATCTGCGCTAAAGTCTGCGTTAGTCAAAACTCCAACGCCGTCGCTTTTTTCACCACAGATGTCAACTTGGATACGTTTGTTTTCCAAGCTCATGGCTGAAAACATGAGCGGTCATTTTGTATAGTAATGTGTATATTTTACTGGTAATCGATCAAGATAACTGACAGAAGTCCCGCAAAGGGAGGAAGGGGAAAATGGACCACGAATTTGAGGACATGGATTCAGAAGACCGGTGGCAGAACCTCTACCTAGTAAGTTAGCTGGCTAGGCTAGCTAGTTAGCCTTGCGAAAAGCTGTTTGCTGTAACGTCGGGAAGACTCGCTGTTTGGGCTGAGTCCATTTTTAAACCTTTTTAAACCACATGTGTCGTGTTTTACTGTCTCGCAGCTTAGCCACGGCTTCGCTTCTCACATTAACGTGACAGTTGGGCTTTGGAACGGCGTCGAAGTGTGTAGCGGCGATCTGCGCATGCGTAAACACTAGTAACGCACCGTTAGCAGAGGAGCCGACTCTTTGAATTGGCTCTTTTGGTCCAACGTTGAGAATCGAGTCGCTTATGTGATTCAATTTATTATTATTCTTTCTTTTTTCTTCTTTTTTAGTTTACTCTTGTAGAGTGATTTAATATCAGCCTTTTTTAATGGGAATTATTTTTTATTTTAAATTAAGCATTTTGCTGTGTTAGTGCATAATAATACTGCCTTGAACACGTTATCCTTATTTAAATAGATTTAAAAAATCATAATTTCTTAATTATAGGTAGAGAAAGATTTCATGAAGCAATTTCAGCTGAAGGAGAACAATCAGTGGATAAAATTTTGGCATTGATAGCGATGAGCTGAGTGGGAGTCGACTCTTCTTGTCGTGCTGAGTCGAATGATCCGACTCGCTAAAAAGATCCGGAATACCCTTTACTGTCAAACGCTGCTGTGAAAATAATCCTAGCGTCTCAGCACGGGTGATGATGGAGTTTATAGTTTTCCACACTGACAGTAACTAAAGCAGCAATGTGGAAAAAACAATAGGTGAAACCTAAAATTAAAGGGGTCTCGTGGGCAGTTTTGGTTCCTTCTAGCATGCTGTGTGTGGAATTCATCATCTGCAGTTTGCCTGACTGCTGATTCAGTGAAGAAAATGAAAACAAAAGAGACTCTTCTAGATAAATGCCATTTCCTGGAAGTGATGGTCAGGCCTTCTGGGAAAGTGGTCCCTTTCAAGGCGTCAGTGTGGGATGAGCCTCTGACTGTCAGCAGGTCAACAGGACTCGAGTGTAGGGTGAATTTCTGGCTGGAAATATCGGACACGTAGGAGTGAAGGGCTGAAGAGCAGACCGCTGTAAACACGGGGTCTGTTATAGCTCTGACCTCCTCACTGATGAACAGAAACACCTCTGTAATTGTGATGATGATGAGGTGTAAAATGAATCTGTTGTGGTTTTTTTCTCTGTAGGAAATACGTAACCAGTCTCAGGAATGTCCGTTCAAAGTGGCGAAGTTTCCTGAGAACCGCAATCGTAACAGATACAGAGACGTCAGCCCCTGTGAGTGCACACACACACACACACACACACACATACACACACAGTGTCTACTCCTCTGAAAGTGATGGAGATTTTTAAAAAAAATGAGGTAATGGTATTAATGGAGAGAAGGAGAGATGAAGTCACAGTAAGTCCTGAATAGATGAAGAGGGATGGGGGATAGAGGGGTCTGGGGTTAGAGGGATAGCGGGATTAAGGGGTTTGGGGATGGGGAATAGAAGGTTAGAATGTTAGAGGGATGGGGGGTCTGCAGATAGAATGTTAGAGGGATAGAGGGGTCTGGGGATGGCTGAAAGAGGGATAGAAATATAGAGGGATAAGGGGGTCTGGGGATGGAAAGGTAGAGGTATGGGAGGATAGAAGGATAGAGGTCTGGGGATAGAAATATAGAGGGATAGAGAGCTCTGAGGATAGGGGGATAGAAATATAGAGGGGTCTGGGGATAGAGAGATAGAGGGGTCTGAGGATAGAGGCATAGAGGGGTCTAGGGGTAGAGGGGTCTGAGGATAGAGGCATAGAGGGGTCTAGGGGTAGAGGGGTCTGAGGATAGAGGCATAGAGGGGTCTAGGGGTAGAGGGGTCTGAGGATAGAGGCATAGAGGGGTCTAGGGGTAGAGGGGTCTGGGGATAGAGGCATAGAGGGGTCTGAGGATAAAGGGATGGGGTCTGGGGATAGAGGCATAGAGGGGTCTGGGGATAGAGGCATAGAGGGGTCTGGGGATAGAGGCATAGAGGGGTCTGAGGATAGAGGCATAGAGGGATCTGGGGATAGAGGCATAGAGGGGTCTGAGGATAGAGGGGTCTGGGGATAGAGGCATAGAGGGGTCTGGGGATAGAGGCATGGAGGGGTCTGGGGATAGAGGCATAGAGGGGTCTGGGGATAGAGGCATAGAGGGGTCTGAGGATAGAGGGGTCTGGGGATAGAGGCATAGAGGGGTCTGGGGATAGAGGCATAGAGGGGTCTGGGGATAGAGGCATAGAGGGGTCTGGGGATAGAGGCATAGAGGGGTCTGGGGATAGAGGCATAGAGAGGTCTGAGGATAGAGGGGTCTGGGGATAGAGGCATAGAGGGGTCTGGGGATAGAGGCATAGAGGGGTCTGGGGATAGAGGCATAGAGGGGTCTGGGGATAGAGGCATAGAGGGGTCTGAGGATAGAGGGGTCTGGGGATAGAGGCATAGAGGGGTCTGGGGATAGAGGCATAGAGGGGTCTGGGGATAGAGGCATAGAGGGGTCTGGGGATAGAGGCATAGAGGGGTCTGAGGATAGAGCGTGAGTGTGAGTGAGTGTGTGTGTGTGTGTGTGTGAGTGTGTGTAGAGAGATAGAGGGGTCTGGGGATAGAGAGATAGAGGGGTCTGAGGAGAGAGGGATAGAGGGGTCTGAGGAGAGAAGGATAGAGGGGTCTGAGGAGAGAGGGATAGAGGGGTCTGAGGAGAGAGGGATGGAGGGGTCTGAGGAGAGAGGGATGGAGGGGTCTGAGGAGAGAGGGATGGAGGGGTCTGAGGAGAGAAGGATAGAGGGGTCTGAGGAGAGAGGGATAGAGGGGTCTGAGGAGAGAGGGATGGAGGGGTCTGAGGAGAGAGGGATGGAGGGGTCTGAGGAGAGAGGGATGGAGGGGTCTGAGGAGAGAGGGATGGAGGGGTCTGAGGAGAGAGGGATGGAGGGGTCTGAGGAGAGAGGGATGGAGGGGTCTGAGGAGAGAGGGATGGAGGGGTCTGAGGATAGAGGGGTCTGGGGATAGAGGCATAGAGGGGTCTGGGGATAGAGGCATAGAGGGGTCTGAGGATAGAGGGGTCTGGGGATAGAGGCATAGAGGGGTCTGAGGATAGAGTGTGAGTGTGAGTGTGTGTGTGTGTGTGAGTGTGTGTAGAGAGATAGAGGGGTCTGGGGATAGAGAGATAGAGGGGTCTGAGGATAGAGAGATAGAGGGGTCTGGGGATAGAGAGATAGAGGGGTCTGAGGATAATGAGATAGAGGAGTCTGAGGAGAGAGTGTGAGTGTGAGTGTGTGTGTGTGTGTGAGTGTGTGTAGAGAGATAGAGGGGTCTGAGGATAGAGAGATAGAGGGGTCTGAGGAGAGAGGGATAGAGGGGTCTGAGGAGAGAGGGATAGAGGGGTCTGAGGAGAGAGGGATAGAGGGGTCTGAGGAGAGAGGGATAGAGGGGTCTGAGGAGAGAGGGATGGAGGGGTCTGAGGAGAGAGGGATGGAGGGGTCTGAGGAGAGAGGGATGGAGGGGTCTGAGGAGAGAGGGATGGAGGGGTCTGAGGAGAGAGGGATGGAGGGGTCTGAGGAGAGAGGGATGGAGGGGTCTGAGGAGAGAGGGATGGAGGGGTCTGAGGAGAGAGGGATGGAGGGGTCTGAGGAGAGAGGGATGGAGGGGTCTGAGGAGAGAGGGATGGAGGGGTCTGAGGAGAGAGGGATAGAGGGGTCTGGGGATAGAGGCATAGAGGGGTCTGGGGATAGAGGCATAGAGGGGTCTGAGGAGAGAGGCATAGAGGGGTCTGAGGAGAGAGGCATAGAGGGGTCTGAGGAGAGAGGGATAGAGGGGTCTGAGGAGAGAGGGATAGAGAGATAGAGGGGTCTGGGGATAGAGAGATAGAGGGGTCTGGGGATGTAGGAGTCTGAGGATAGAGAGATAGAGAGGTCTGAGGATAGAGAGATAGAGAGGTCTGAGAATAGAGGGGTCTAGGGATAGAGGGGTCTGGGGATTGAGGATAGAGAGATAGAGGGGTCTGAGGATAGAGGGATAGAGGGGTCTGAGGATAGAGGGGTCTGGGGATAGAGGCATAGAGTGAGATGAGAGTAAGAGAGTGGGAGTTGTCAGAATGCTGTGCGTAAACTTTAGAACTGAAAGGACATCACACACCTCACAACACATATAACACACACACACACACACCTCACAACACATATAACACACACCTCACAACACATATAACACACACACCTCACAACACATATAACACACACACACACACCTCACAACACATATAACACACACATACACACACCTCACAACACATATAACACACACACACCTCACAACACATATAACACACACATACACACACCTCACAACACATATAACACACACACACACACCTCACAACACATATAACACACACATACACACACCTCACAACACATATAACACACACATACACACACCTCACAACACATATAACACACACACACACCTCACAACACATATAACACACATACACACACACCTCACAACACATATAACACACACACACACCTCACAACACATATAACACACACACACACACCTCACAACACATATAACACACATACACACACACCTCACAACACATATAACACACACACACACACACCTCACAACACATATAACACACACACACACACCTCACAACACATATAACACACATACACACACACCTCACAACACATATAACACACACACACACACACCTCACAACACATATAACACACACACACACACACCTCACAACACATATAACACACATACACACACACCTCACAACACATATAACACACACACACACACACCTCACAACACATATAACACACACACACACACCTCACAACACATATAACACACACACACACACACCTCACAACACATATAACACACACATACACACACCTCACAACACATATAACACACACATACACACACCTCACAACACATATAACACACACATACACACACCTCACAACACATATAACACACACATACACACACCTCACAACACATATAACACACACATACACACACCTCACAACACATATAACACACACATACACACACCTCACAACACATATAACACACACATACACACACCTCACAACACATATAACACACACATACACACACCTCACAACACATATAACACACACATACACACACCTCACAACACATATAACACACACATACACACACCTCACAACACATATAACACACACACACACCTCACAACACATATAACACACACATACACACACACCTCACAACACAACACATGTAACCCACACACACACACCTCACAACACATGTAACACACACATACACACACACCTCACAACACAACACATGTAACCCACACACACACACCTCACAACACATGTAACACACACACCATAGGTGTAGTTAAATGTTTAAAGGTGTATGTAGTATTTGTAAAGCTCAGTGTGTTGAGATCAGATGCATCTGCTTCCAGCTGAAACTACAGGATCATTTCTATAACAATTAAAATCAATCAGAACATCCAGATTAATACAGTACAACACTCAGCATGTTACTGTGTCAAACCCTGTCCTGAACATGTGGAGCTGTGTGTGTGAGCGAGTGTGTGTGAGCGAGTGTGTGTGAGCGAGTGTGCGTGAGCGAGTGTGCGTGAGCGAGTGTGCGTGAGCGAGTGTGCGTGAGCGTGCGAGCGTGAGCGTGCGAGCGTGAGCGTGCGAGCGTGTGAGTGTGAGCGAGTGTGCGTGTGAGCGTGTGAGTGTGAGCGTGCGAGCGAGTGAGCGAGTGAGTGAGTGAGCGAGTGAGTGAGTGAGTGTGAGCGAGTGTGCGTGAGCGAGTGAGCGTGTGAGCGTGTGAGTGTGAGCGTGCGAGCGAGTGAGCGAGTGAGTGTGTGTGTTCATGCAGTGGTTTCTCTTTTCCTCTGCAGTTGATCACAGCCGAGTGAAGCTCGGGAACTCGGAGAATGACTACATCAACGCCAGCCTCGTGCCTGTGGAGGAAGCCCAAAGAAGCTACATACTAACTCAGGTACACACACACACACACACAGGCTCAATATATAATACCTAAATATATAAATCTTCTTCTTCTTATTATTATTATTATTATTATTATTACTGTAAATAAGAATATAAATAATACAAATTAATATACCAAATTAAAATTAAAAAAAAATTTATTGTAAAATGTAAAGTATAAATAATATAAATTATTATAAAAAATTAAGATATTATTAATGATTGTAGATTAAATGCAAATATTAATTATTCTAAAATTCAAAATGTGAAATTATCATTATAAATAAAAATATAAATAATAATAAATACTTTTAATAAAATTAAGTTAAAAAAGATTAAAAATCAATTATATATTTTATATATAAAATTATAAGAATGTTGCTTTTTATAAAAAAAATCAAATTGTGAAATTGTTATTATTATTATTACTATAAAATGTAAAGTATAAAAAAATCAAAATGTGAATTTATTTTACTATTATTATAAAGTGTAAAGTATAAATCATATATTATTCAAAAATATATGATATAATTAACTAATGTTATTATAAATATATTAATTATTCTATAAAATCAAAATGTGAAATTCTTTTTCTTCTACTTATTATAAATAAAAATATAAATAATACACAATTTTACAGTAATTTGAAATAGAAAAACATTAATTTTATTATATATTAAAGTATATAAATATTGATTATAAAAAATTAAAATGTGAAATTATAAAATGTAAAATATAAATGATATAAATTCTTATAAACAAAATGAAGATATATTTATTATTATTATAGATTAAATGTATAAAAAAATATAAATTATCATGAAAATGTGAAAATATTATTATAAAAATATAAATAAAACAAATTATTATAGTCAATTGAAAAACAATTATTTTTAACTATATATTAAAATGTTAGAAATATTGATTTATTAAAAAAATCAAAATGTGAAATTTGTATTATAAATTAAACTATCAGTAATACAAATTATCATAAATTAAACTAGATAAAACAATTATTTCTATTATATATTAAAGTGTGAGAATAATGATTATTATAAAAGAAATCAAAATATGAAATTATTATTATTGTTATTATTATTATAAAATTTAAAGTGTAAATAATATTAATTATTATACAAATAGGATATAATTAATAATATGTAAATCTATAATATAGATTTAATGTATAAACATTTTAATTATTCTAAAAAATCAAAGTGTGAATGTATCATTATTATAAATAAAAATATAAATAGTACAAATTGTTATAATGAATGAAGCTAGAAAAAACAATTATTTTTATTATATATTAAAGTATAAAAATATTGATTATTCAAAAAAATTGAAATTGTTTGTATTATTATTAGTGGTAGTAGTATAAATAAAAAAATATAAATAAAACAAGTTATTATAATAATTTAAAATTTTAAATTTTGACTTTTATAATATATAATAGAAATATTATTATACTAATACAATTATAATTATTAATAAAAATTTAATTAATATTAATAAAAAATGTATAAATAAATCCCTGGTCAGTAGCTGTAGTGTTGCTCAGCAGAGTTGCTTACAGTCTGTGCGTGTGATTGTGTGTGTGTGTGTGTGGTGAAGCTGTAGGAGGTGTAAAGCGCTGATACACACCACACATTTGCATGGTGTTGTTGAAGTGGTGCTGTGTGCAGATGTGGACGCTGTCTGGACGCTGAAGTGTGCAGCTTGGGGTTTTGTCCCGTTCTGCTGTAGTGCATCACAGCGACCGTCACTGAGTTTACCATCTCTCTTCAGCACTGGTTCTCACCTTCAGAATGTGTGTGTGTGTGGTTTACACCTTCAGCCATCCAGGGTGACGTGTTGCGTAGCTTACACATCCTGAGTTGCGAGAATGTTATAACATCATTATAAACATCCCACTCTAATCACATCTGATGTATAATCCAGTATAAAGGCCATGATGGTATTTTATTGTTTCTTTTTTTCCTTGTATCATGTTTACAATTTAACTAGGATTTTTGCCATGACGACACATTAGACAAGCCCTAACAGCTCCATCAGACAATTTTATTTTTATTAGTATTATTTATTTTTACCTCACAGAGATGTATCTAGAATTATTTGGGTTTTTGAGACTTGATTCTGTGAGCCAATGACAAGCAAGTGGGCAGAGCTCCTGCCTGAAATAGAGGCGGTGCTAATTATTAACAAACACAATGCTTTTGTTGTTGTTTTTACTCCCTGATGATGGTTATGAGGAGGATGATGATGCTGTTGATGGTTGTGATGAGGATGATGAAGGTGTTGATGATGGTGGTGATGATGATGCTGTTGATAATTGTGATGGTGGTGGTGATGATGAGGATGATGGTGGTGGTTATGAGGAGGATGATGATGCTGTTGATGGTTGTGATGAGGATGATGAAGGTGTTGATGATGATGGTGGTGATGATGATGCTGTTGATAATTGTGATGGTGGTGGTGATGAGGATGATGGTGGTGGTGATGATGAGGATGATGGTGGTGATGATGAGGATAATGGTGGTGGTGATGATGAGGATGATGGTGTTGCTGATGGTGGTGGTGATGATGATGGCGGTGTTGCTGATGGTGGTGGTGATGATGATGGCGGTGTTGCTGATGGTGGTGGTGGTGATGATGGCGGTGTTGCTGATGGTGGTGATGATGATAAGGACGATGATGATGAGTGTGTTTGCTTTTCAGGGTCCTCTCAGAAACACTTGTGGTCACTTCTGGCTGATGATCTGGGAACAGAAGTCAAAAGCAGTCATCATGCTGAACAGAGTAATTGAAAAAGGCTCGGTAAGACACACACACACACACACACACACACACTGTCTCTTTTTCTGAAATAGAATCCTTTAAATCATTTAGTCAGTATGTTTATGTTGAATTGTTTAGTCTCCGTTGCCACAGCAATGTGGGGGAGGGTGATTCCTCTAAACCCGGCCTTTCTCATTCTTATCTAAACCAGGAAATCAGAGGCACGGGATGTGAAAGTTCGGTGTTTCTGGTTTCTCTCTAAACTTCACTTTGTGCCAGTTATATGTGGAGTGATGTGATGTGGAGTAATGTGATGTGGAGTGTCCCCACACCACAGATCTGACAGATGGAGCTGCTTCCTCGTGTTTCTGTCTCACTTCACCGCTCTACAGGGTTAGAGTGAAACGCGCGGGGAGGCGTGTCTGTCTCAGCACGTAGACATACAGTGCAGGCAAACACACACAGGAGGTACAGAGTGTAATAGAGCGCATGAAGAAAAGGAAATACCAATTTTTTTTTTTTAACGCATGGTTATTATTGTTTTAAAGAAAAAAAAACAAAAAACATGGTTCACATACGCATATTGAACCATGGAGGTCGTACCGAACGGTTCAATATTATATTGAGTATTGTGGCATCCCTAATGTGGAGTCATGTGATGTGGAGTCATGTGATGTGGAGTCATGTGATGTGGAGTCATGTGATGTGGAGTCATGTGATGTGGAGTCATGTGATGTGATGTGGAGTCATGTGATGTGATGTGGAGTCATGTGATGTGATGTGGAGTCATGTGATGTAGAGTGATGTGATGTAGTGATGTGATATGATGTGGAGTGATGATATGATGTGGAGTGATGTGATATGATGTGGAGTGATGTGATATGATGTGGAGTGATGTGATGATGTGGAGTGATGTGATATGATGTGGTGTGGAGTGATGTGATGTGATGTAGAGTGATGTGATGTGATGTGGTGTGATGTGATGTAGAGTGATGTGGTGTGATGTGGTGTGGAGTCATGTGATGTGATGTGATGTGATGTGGTGTGGAGTGATGTGATGTGGAGTCATGTGATGTGATGTGCTGTGATGTGATGTGGAGTGATGTGATGTGATGTGGAGTCATGTGATGTGATGTGGTGTGGAGTGATGTGATGTGGAGTCATGTGATGTGATGTGGAGTCATGTGATGTGATGTGGAGTGATGTGGTGGTGTGGAGTGATGTGATGTGGAGTGATGTGATGATGTGGAGTGATGTGGAGTCATGTGGTGTGGAGTCATGTGGTGTGGAGTCATGTGGTGTGGAGTCATGTGATGTGGTGTGGAGTGATGTGTGGAGTCATGTGATGTGATGTGGAGTGATGTGATGTAGAGTGATGTGATGTAGAGTGATGTGATATGATGTGGAGTGATGTGATGTGGAGTCATGTGATGTGATGTGGAGTCATGTGATGTGGTGTGGAGTCATGTGATGTGGTGTGGAGTGATGTGATGTGATGTGGAGTGATATGATGTGATGTGGTGTGATGTGATGTAGAGTGATGTGATGTAGAGTGATGTGATATGATGTGGAGTGATGTGATGTGGAGTCATGTGATGTGATGTGATGTGGAGTCATGTGATGTGGTGTGGAGTCATGTGATGTGATGTGGTGTGGAGTGATGTGATGTGATGTGGAGTGATATGATGTGATGTGGTGTGATGTGATGTAGAGTGATGTGATATGATGTGGAGTGATGTGATGTGGAGTCATGTGATGTGATGTGGTGTGGAGTGATGTGATGTGGAGTCATGTGATGTGATGTGGTGTGGAGTGATGTGATGTGGAGTTATGTGATGAGTCATGTGATGTGATGTGGAGTCATGTGATGTGGAGTCATGTGATGTGATGTGGTGTGGAGTGATGTGATGTGGAGTCATGTGATGTGGTGTGGAGTCGTGTGATGTGGTGTGATGTGATGTGATGTGGAGTGATGTGGTGTGATGTGGAGTGATGTGGTGTGATGTGGAGTCATGTGATGTGGTGTGGAGTGATGTGGTGTGGAGTGATGTGATGTGGTGTGGAGTGATGTGGTGTGGAGTGATATGATGTGATGTGGTGTGATGTGATGTGATGTGGTGTGGAGTGATGTGATGTGATGTGGAGTGATATGATGTGATGTGATGTGGTGTGGAGTGATGTGATGTGATGTGATGTGATGTGGAGTCATGTGATGTGATGTGGAGTCATGTGATGTGATGTGGAGTCATGTGATGTGATGTGGTGTGGAGTGATGTGGTGTGGAGTGATGTGATGTGATGTGGTGTGGAGTGATGTGATGTGGAGTCATGTGATGTGATGTGGTGTGGAGTGATGTGATGTGGAGTGATATGATGTGATGTGGTGTGGAGTGATGTGATGTGATGTGATGTGGAGTGATATGATGTGATGTGGTGTGGAGTGATGTGATGTGATGTGATGTGGAGTCATGTGATGTGATGTGGAGTCATGTGATGTGATGTGGAGTCATGTGATGTGATGTGGTGTGGAGTGATGTGGTGTGGAGTGATGTGATGTGATGTGGTGTGGAGTGATGTGATGTGGAGTCATGTGATGTGATGTGGTGTGGAGTGATGTGGAGTGATGTGGTGTGGAGTGATTTGATGTGATGTGGAGTGATGTGGTGTGGAGTGATGTGATGTGGAGTGATGTGATGTGATGTGGAGTGATGTGATGTGGAGTGATGTGGAGTGATGTGATGTGATGTGATGTGGAGTGATGTGATGTGGAGTCATGTGATGTGATGTGGTGTGGAGTGGTGTGATGTGATGTGATGTGGAGTGATGTGGTGTGATGTGGAGTGATGTGGTGTGGAGTGATGTGATGTGGAGTGATGTGATGTGATGTGGAGTCATGTGATGTGATGTGGTGTGGAGTGATGTGGTGTGGAGTGATGTGATGTGGTGTGGAGTGATGTGGTGTGGAGTGATATGATGTGGTGTGATGTGATGTGATGTGGAGTGATGTGATGTGATGTGGTGTGATGTGATGTGGTGTGGAGTCATGTGATGTGATGTGGAGTCATGTGATGTGATGTGGAGTCATGTGATGTGATGTGGAGTCATGTGATGTGATGTGGTGTGGAGTCATGTGATGTGGTGTGGAGTGATGTGGTGTGGAGTGATGTGATGTGGTGTGGAGTGATGTGATGTGGAGTCATGTGATGTGATGTGGAGTGATGTGATGTGGAGTGATTTGATGTGATGTGATGTGGAGTGATGTGGTGTGGAGTGATGTGATGTGGAGTGATGTGATGTGATGTGGAGTGATGTGATGTGGAGTGATGTGGAGTGATGTGATGTGGAGTGATGTGATGTGGAGTGATGTGATGTGGAGTGATGTGATGTGGAGTGATGTGATGTGATGTGATGTGGAGTGATGTGATGTGGAGTGATGTGATGTGATGTGATGTGGAGTGATGTGATGTGATGTGGACTGGAGTGATGTGGTGTGATGTGGACTGGAGTGATGTGATGTGGTGTGATGTGGTGTGGAGTGATGTGGTGTGATGTGGAGTGATGTGGTGTGATGTGATGTGATGTGGAGTGATGTGGAGTGATGTGATGTGATGTGATGTGGAGTGGAGTGGAGTGATGTGATGTGGAGTGATGTGATGTGGAGTGGAGTGGAGTGGAGTGATGTGATGTGGAGTGATGTGATGTGGAGTGGAGTGATGTGATGTGATATGGAGTGATGTGATGTGGAGTGATGTGGTGTGATGTGGAGTGATGTGATGTGGAGTGATGTGATGTGATGTGGTGTGATGTGATGTGGAGTGATGTGATGTGATGTGGAGTGATGTGATATGGTGTGATGTGATGTGGTGTGGAGTGATGTGGTGTGGAGTGATGTGGTGTGGAGTGATGTGGTGTGGAGTGATGTGATGTGGTGTGATGTGATGTGATGTGGAGTGATATGATGTGATGTGGTGTGATGTGATGTGGTGTGGAGTCATGTGATGTGATGTGGTGTGGAGTGATGTGGTGTGATGTGGTGTGGAGTGATGTGGTGTGATGTGGTGTGGAGTGATGTGGTGTGATGTGATGTGGAGTGATGTGGAGTGATGTGATGTGATGTGATGTGGAGTGGAGTGATGTGATGTGGAGTGGAGTGATGTGATGTGGAGTGGAGTGATGTGATGTGATGTGGAGTGATGTGATGTGGAGTGATGTGATGTGGAGTGATGTGGAGTGATGTGGAGTGATGTGGTGTGATGTGATGTGATGTGGTGTGGAGTGATGTGGTGTGGAGTGATGTGATGTGGTGTGGAGTGATGTGGTGTGGAGTGATGTGATGTGGTGTGATGTGATGTGATGTGGAGTGATATGATGTGATGTGGTGTGATGTGATGTGGTGTGGAGTCATGTGATGTGATGTGGAGTCATGTGATGTGATGTGGAGTCATGTGATGTGATGTGGAGTCATGTGATGTGATGTGGTGTGGAGTCATGTGATGTGGTGTGGAGTCATGTGATGTGGTGTGGAGTGATGTGGTGTGGAGTGATGTGGTGTGGAGTGATGTGATGTGGAGTGATTTGATGTGATGTGATGTGGTGTGGAGTGATGTGATGTGGAGTGATGTGATGTGATGTGGAGTGATGTGATGTGGAGTGATGTGGAGTGATGTGATGTGGAGTGATGTGATGTGGAGTGATGTGATGTGGAGTGATGTGATGTGGAGTGATGTGATGTGATGTGATGTGGAGTGATGTGATGTGGAGTGATGTGATGTGATGTGGACTGGAGTGATGTGGTGTGATGTGGACTGGAGTGATGTGATGTGGTGTGATGTGGTGTGGTGTGATGTGGTGTGGAGTGATGTGGTGTGATGTGATGTGATGTGGAGTGATGTGGAGTGATGTGATGTGATGTGATGTGGAGTGGAGTGATGTGATGTGGAGTGATGTGATGTGGAGTGATGTGATGTGGAGTGGAGTGATGTGATGTGGAGTGATGTGATGTGGAGTGGAGTGATGTGATGTGATATGGAGTGATGTGATGTGGTGTGATGTGGAGTGATGTGATGTGATGTGGTGTGATGTGGTGTGATGTGATGTGGAGTGATGTGATGTGGAGTGATGTGGAGTGATGTGGAGTGATGTGATATGGTGTGATGTGATGTGATGTGGTGTGATGTGGTGTGATGTGGTGTGATGTGGTGTGATGTGGAGTGATGTGATGTGATGTGATGTGATGTGGAGTGATGTGATATGGTGTGGAGTGATGTGATGTGGTGTGATGTGGAGTGATGTGATGTGGAGTGGAGTGATGTGATGTGATGTGGAGTGATGTGATGTGGAGTGATGTGGAGTGATGTGATGTGATGTGGAGTGGAGTGATGTGATGTGGAGTGATGTGATGTGGAGTGATGTGATGTGGAGTGATGTGGAGTGATTTGATGTGATGTGATGTGGAGTGATGTGGTGTGGAGTGATGTGATGTGGAGTGATGTGATGTGATGTGGAGTGATGTGATGTGGAGTGATGTGGAGTGATGTGATGTGGAGTGATGTGATGTGGAGTGATGTGATGTGGAGTGATGTGATGTGGAGTGATGTGATGTGGTGTGATGTGGTGTGGAGTGATGTGATGTGATGTGGTGTGGAGTGGAGTGATGTGATGTGGAGTCATGTGATGTGATGTGGTGTGGAGTCATGTGATGTGGTGTGGAGTGATGTGGAGTGATGTGGTGTGGAGTGATGTGGTGTGGAGTGATGTGGTGTGGAGTCATGTGATGTGGAGTCATGTGATGTGATGTGGTGTGGAGTGATGTGGAGTGATGTGGAGTGATGTGGAGTGATGTGATGTGGAGTGATGTGATGTGATGTGGAGTGATGTGGTGTGGAGTGATGTGGTGTGATGTGATGTGATGTGGTGTGGAGTGATGTGGTGTGATGTGATGTGATGTGGAGTGATGTGGTGTGGAGTGATGTGATGTGGAGTGATGTGGTGTGATGTGATATGGTGTGGAGTGATGTGATGTGATGTGGAGTGATGTGGTGTGGAGTGATGTGGTGTGATGTGATGTGGAGTGATGTGATGTGGAGTGATGTGGAGTGATGTGGTGTGGAGTGATGTGGTGTGATGTGGTGTGATGTGATGTGATGTGGAGTGATGTGGTGTGGAGTGATGTGGAGTGATGTGGTGTGATGTGATGTGGAGTCATGTGGTGTGATGTGATGTGGAGTCATGTGATGTGATGTGGAGTGATGTGATGTGATGTGGTGTGATGTGATGTGGAGTGATGTGATGTGGTGTGATGTGATATGGAGTGATGTGATGTGATGTGGAGTGATGTGATGTGGAGTGATGTGATGTGGAGTGATGTGATGTGGAGTGATGTGATGTGATGTGGAGTGATGTGATGTGGAGTGATGTGATGTGGAGTGATGTGATGTGGAGTGATGTGATGTGGAGTGATGTGGAGTGATGTGGTGTGATGTGATGTGGAGTGATGTGTGATGTGATGTGGAGTGATGTGGAGTGATGTGGTGTGATGTGATGTGGAGTGATGTGGTGTGATGTGATGTGATGTGGAGTGATGTGATGTGATGTGGTGTGATGTGGAGTGATGTGATATGGAGTGATGTGATATGGTGTGATGTGATGTGATGTGGAGTGATGTGATGTGGAGTGATGTGATGTGGAGTGATGTGATGTGGAGTGATGTGATGTGGAGTGATGTGATGTGGAGTGATGTGGTGTGATGTGGAGTGATGTGATGTGGTGTGATGTGGAGTGATGTGATGTGGAGTGATGTGGTGTGATGTGATGTGGAGTGATGTGGTGTGATGTGATGTGGAGTGATGTGGTGTGATGTGATGTGGAGTGATGTGGTGTGATGTGATATGGAGTGGTGTGGAGTGATGTGGTGTGGAGTGATGTGGTGTGGAGTGATGTGGTGTGGAGTGATGTGATGTGGTGTGGAGTGATGTGATGTGGAGTGATGTGATGTGGTGTGGAGTGATGTGGAGTGATGTGATGTGGAGTGATGTGATGTGATGTGGAGTCATGTGATGTGATGTGGAGTGATGTGATGTGGAGTGGTGTGGAGTGATGTGATGTGGAGTGGTGTGGAGTGATGTGGAGTGATGTGATGTGGAGTGATGTGATGTGATGTGGAGTCATGTGATGTGATGTGGAGTGATGTGATGTGGAGTGATGTGGTGTGATGTGGTGTGGAGTGGTGTGGAGTGGTGTGGAGTGATGTGATGTGGAGTGATGTGGAGTGATGTGGAGTGATGTGATATGGTGTGGAGTGATGTGATGTGGAGTGATGTGGTGTGATGTGGAGTGATGTGATGTGGAGTGATGTGGAGTGATGTGGTGTGATGTGATGTGGAGTGATGTGGTGTGATGTGATGTGGAGTGATGTGATGTGATGTGGTGTGATGTGATGTGGAGTGATGTGATGTGGAGTGATGTGATGTGGTGTGATGTGATATGGAGTGATGTGATGTGATGTGATGTGGAGTGATGTGATGTGGAGTGATGTGATGTGATGTGGAGTGATGTGATATGGAGTGATGTGATGTGATGTGGAGTGATGTGATGTGGAGTGATGTGATGTGGAGTGATGTGATGTGGAGTGATGTGGTGTGATGTGATGTGGAGTGATGTGGTGTGATGTGATGTGGAGTGATGTGGTGTGATGTGGTGTGATGTGATGTGGAGTGATGTGGTGTGATGTGATGTGGAGTGATGTGGTGTGATGTGATGTGGAGTGATGTGGAGTGATATGGAGTGATGTGATATGGTGTGATGTGATGTGATGTGATGTGATGTGATGTGATGTGGAGTGATGTGATGTGGAGTGATGTGATGTGGAGTGATGTGATGTGGAGTGATGTGATGTGGAGTGATGTGGTGTGATGTGGAGTGATGTGATGTGGTGTGATGTGGAGTGATGTGATGTGGAGTGATGTGGTGTGATGTGATGTGGAGTGATGTGGTGTGATGTGATGTGGAGTGATGTGGTGTGATGTGATATGGAGTGGTGTGGTGTGGAGTGATGTGGTGTGGAGTGATGTGGTGTGGAGTGATGTGATGTGGTGTGGAGTGATGTGGAGTGATGTGATGTGGAGTGATGTGATGTGATGTGGAGTCATGTGATGTGATGTGGAGTGATGTGATGTGGAGTGGTGTGGAGTGATGTGATGTGATGTGGAGTGGTGTGGAGTGATGTGGAGTGATGTGATGTGGAGTGATGTGATGTGATGTGGAGTCATGTTATGTGATGTGGAGTGATGTGATGTGGAGTGGTGTGGAGTGATGTGATGTGGAGTGGTGTGGAGTGGTGTGGAGTGATGTGATGTGGAGTGATGTGGAGTGATGTGGTGTGATGTGGAGTGATGTGATATGGTGTGGAGTGATGTGATGTGGAGTGATGTGATGTGATGTGATGTGGAGTGATGTGATATGGTGTGGAGTGATGTGATGTGATGTGGAGTGATGTGATGTGGAGTGATGTGGAGTGATGTGATGTGATGTGGAGTGATGTGATATGGTGTGGAGTGATGTGGTGTGATGTGATGTGGTGTGATGTGATACGGAGTGATGTGATGTGATGTGGAGTGATGTGGTGTGATGTGATACGGAGTGATGTGATGTGATGTGGAGTGATGTGATGTGGAGTGATGTGATGTGGAGTGATGTGATATGGTGTGGAGTGATGTGATGTGGAGTGATGTGATGTGGAGTGATGTGATATGGTGTGGAGTGATGTGATGTGATGTGATGTGGTGTGATGTGGTGTGATGTGGTGTGGAGTGATGTGGTGTGGTGTGGAGTGATGTGGTGTGATGTGATATGGTGTGGAGTGATGTGATGTGGAGTGATGTGATATGGTGTGGAGTGATGTGATGTGATGTGGAGTGATGTGATGTGGAGTGATGTGATATGGTGTGGAGTGATGTGATGTGGAGTGATGTGATATGGTGTGGAGTGATGTGATGTGATGTGGTGTGATGTGATGTGGTGTGATGTGATGTGGAGTGATGTGGTGTGATGTGGTGTGATGTGGTGTGATGTGGTGTGGAGTGATGTGATGTGGTGTGGAGTGATGTGGTGTGATGTGATATGATATGGAGTGATGTGATGTGATGTGGAGTGATGTGATATGGTGTGGAGTGATGTGATGTGATGTGGAGTGATGTGATGTGGAGTCATGTGATGTGATGTGGAGTCATGTGATGTGATGTGGAGTTATGTGATGTGGAGTGATGTGATGTGATGTGGAGTCATGTGATGTGATGTGGAGTCATGTGATGTGATGTGGAGTGATGTGATGTGGAGTCATGTGATGTGATGTGGAGTCATGTGATGATCGGAGCCTTGCGGCAGAAAATGAAAGCAAAGACCAGACACTTTCTCTTTCTCTTTCCCGAGTCTGATACTGAAACCTTTTAAATAACTGAAGAACGTAAAGATGTACAGGAAAAAATACATGCGCTGTGTTTAAGGCGCTCAAACACACACACAGTGCAGATATCATACCCTATAAAGATCATAAGCGTCAGTTAGATCAGTGTTTATTTTGTTCCTCTTTTCTGAGCTGATGATGATATTCTCACACTGCAGCTCTTTCACATTTTGTGTGTGTGTGTGTGTATGTATGTATATGTGTATATATGTATATATATATATATATATATATATATATATATATATATATATATATATATATATATATATATATAAAGAAAGAGAGAGAGAGTTTAATACACACTTGTGGTTTGATGACTTGTGTCATTAGTGTGGAACACAGTATTATATTGTGTCAAAAAATATAATTTTCTGAAGTGAAAAGATAATAATAATAATTTATTATTATTATTATAATTTTAATATTTCCATGGTAGCTTAAACACTTCAAAATATTTTTTTGTATATCAGATTTTATTATTAATTTTTATAATTAAATATACATATTTTATTTTTATTTATTTATTTTTATTTGTGTTTTATGTTGTCTTTATATGTCTCATACATTTCCACACAGTGAAACTCCTTCTTCACATATCCCATCCTTGGGGGTTGGGGGGGTTAGAGCAGGGTGGGGTCGGGGGCCTTGCTCAAGGGTCCAACAGTTGCCTGTGACCTGATCTTCGGTCAGCACCCCAGAGCCTTAACCACTTGAGCCACCACCACTGAAATATCTAACTACTCATAGATTTACTCCATTTATTATTCTCACAGATGTCACAGGGAAGCACGAGGAAGCCGTTCTGTGTGGTTTAATAGCTTTTGACAGGATTTTGTGATCTCTCTGAACAACACTCTGATCTCCCCTTCGTCCACTCCCCGGGGTACCCATGGACAATCAACTGTCCTTTTCCTCCCATGTTAATGTCGGTTTCTTCTCTACAACATCAGAGGAATTCAGCTGTTTGTATCCTCACAGGCTGCTCAGGTGCTTGTTCAGTGTCTGGTCATTTCCAGAATGGACTACTACAACTCTCTACAGACAGGTCCACCTCTGAACACAACACTGTCCACTACAAAGTTATCCAAAATGCAGCTGTGTGACTTGTTCTCAACCTGCCCCAGTTCTCCCACACCACCCCACTGCTGCTCCTCCTCCACTGGCTTGTAGCTGCATCAGATTCAAAACACTTACCTACACAAACTGAACATCTGACCTCAAAGCTCTTATTACTCCTCATACCTCAGATCCACTAGCACTGCTGGACTGGTCCACCTCTCTCAGGGTCAGAGGTAGGTCTACATCTAGACTCTTCTCTGTTCTGGCACCGAGCTGGTGGAATGAACTTCCCCTAGATGTCCGAACAGCCGAGTCACTGACCATCTTCAAACGACGGGTGAAGACCTACCTCTTCCTGAAACACTAGCTCTTATTTTCTCTGTTTTAGCTGAGGTCAGCTGTCTAGATTTGATGAATCAGATGTAATGACTAGATGAATCAGATTTAATCAGATATAATGATCGGATGAATCATATATAATGAATCAGATTTAATGGTCAGACATTAAATGTGTGTTGATGTGGATGGATGTAACGAGGGGTGTGGTCTGTCCTGCAGGAGAAATGTGCGCAGTACTGGCCCACGCAGCAGAAACAGGAGATGGAGTTTCAGGACACACACTTTGTTGTGAGGCTGCTATCAGAGGACGTCAAGTCTTACTACACCACACGCTTACTGGAGCTGCAGAACACAAACGTGAGATTCACACAACATCCTCCAATGATTTCTTTATGAAGACAGAAAAAAACCTGTGTGTAAATGAGTGTGTGTGTGTTTATGGGCATGCGTGTGTGTGTTGTGTTGAACTTCAGACGAAAGAGAAGAGAGAAATCTACCACTTTCATTACACCACATGGCCTGACTTTGGTGTCCCAGAATCCCCGGCGTCTTTCCTCAACTTCCTGTTTAAAGTGCGTGAGTCGGGATCGTTAGGGGCGGATCACGGGCCGGCGGTGGTGCACTGCAGCGCAGGGATCGGCCGATCCGGAACCTTCTCCCTGGTCGACACCTGTCTCGTACTGGTGAGGAGTGTGTGTGTGTGTGTGTGTGTGTGTGTATGTGTGTGAGATAAACAGGATTGACCTGTTCCCACAGATGGACAAAAGGAAAGACCCGTCATCTGTGGACATTAAGAAGGTGCTGCTGGACATGAGGAGGTTCAGGATGGGTCTGATTCAGACTCCTGACCAGCTCCGCTTCTCCTACATGGCCGTGCTGGAGGGAGCCAAGTGCATCATGGGAGATTCTTCAGTACAGGTGAGAAAAGATAGCAGCACATAAAGAAGCCACCAGACAGAGAGACAGACTGAAAACAGTGAAGAGTGATGAAGAGATGAGATAAATCGATACAGAGGCTGAGAGATGGGTTAGTAGACAGACAGAAGACCAGACAGACAGATGGACAGAACTCAAGTGGATAGAAGCGCAGACAGACAGAAATGCAGACAGACAGACGGACACGTGTAGATAAACAGACTGATAAAACTGCAGGAAGACAGACAGAAATGCACAGACAGACACAGATATGTAGACAGACAGACACACAGATATGTGGACAGACAGACTGATAAAACTGCAGGAAGACAGACAGAAGTGCACAGACAGACACAGATATGTAGGCAGACAGACAGAAATGCAGACAGACAGACAGAATTGGAGGCAGACAGACAGACACAGATATGTAGACAGACAGAATGATAAAACTGCAGGAAGACAGACAGAAATGCAGACAGACAGACACGGATATGTAGACACTTGTTTTAAAGCTCAGACAGACAGGCTGATAGAGAGCACATGCAGAAGTACAGACAGCCAGGTGGACAGATAGAAGAGCAGACAGCCAGGTGGACAGATAGAAGAGCAGACAGCCAGGTGGACAGATAGAAGAGCAGACAGCCAGGTGGACAGAGGGAAGAGCAGACAGACGACAGGTTTGGGGGCAGAGACAGACAGATAGAAGAGCAGACAGGCAGAAGGATAGATGGAAGAATTTAAACAGGTGAAAAGATAAATAGATGCAGGTAGACAGACAGAAGTGCAGACAGACAGACAGGTGTGTGTGTGCAGTGTGGCAGTTAGATTTGTATGTATAGAGTACAGAAGGATGGACAGACAGACAGATATTGAAAAATAAATAGATGAATAACCACTGTGTGTGTGTGTGTTTTTTCCAGAAACGGTGGCAGGAGCTCTCCAGAGAGGATCAGGTGTGTGTGTCCGAGTCTCCTTCACCACCCAAATGTCCATCAGAGCGCTACAACGGCTCGCTGAAGCCGCGACCGGACGGAGACACGGGGGAGACGGAGGGAGCGAAAAAAAACACAAAAGACGAAAGAGAAGCAGACGGAGACACGTGCCCGGCCAAGTGAGTGATCAGCCTCGTTTACCCACGTGAACGTGTGATTTTAATCCTCTCTAACCTCCAGCGTGAGGTTCTTCACTCGTTTTCTCTTCCTCTGTTCCAGCGCACGAAAGAGACAGAGAGACGAGAAGATCTCCATTTCTACACAGAAGACTCCTCAGAAGCAGCCGAAGCCCAGGACAAACGAGGGAGAGAAGAAGAGGAAAAGGTGAAGCTCACATCACACACTGCTTAATCCTATACATCACGTCTGATTATTTATTATTAGATTAGACTGTGATAATGATTCACTCTGTTAATGCCACATCGCCCTCTACTGGTCTCATTCGAATCTGCTGTAATGAACATGTTTAAAACCACGCCTGATCACGAAACCGTGAGCGTGTGAAACGCTGCTCAGTTCAGCTGAAGGTTTCTGGATCAGATAAACGCTCTGCTGTAATTCTTGTGTCCTGTAGGATCCCTGAACGTATGACTTTTTCAGTGTAACCCCAAAGATTCACCTTAAATAAACACCAGGCTGACCGTGAAGCAGAAACGGTCCAAGCTGAAGTAAGATCACCATGTAGCCAGGTGTTGTTTTTCAGGGGTTGGGCTCGGCCCCTTAGTACCAGTGAAAGGAACTCTTAATGCTTCAGCTTCATACCAAGACATTATGGACAATTTCATGCTCTTTGTGGGAACAGTTTGGGGATGACCCCTTCCTGTTCCAACATGACTGTGCACCAGTGACCAAAGCAAGGTCCATAAAGACATAGATGAGTGAGTTTGGTGTGGAGGAACTTGACTGGCCTGCACAGAGTCCTGACCTCAACCCCATAGAACACCTTTGGGATGAATTAGAGTGGAGACTGAGAGCCAGACCTTCTTGTCCAACATCAGTGCCTGACCTCACAAATGCGCTGCTAGAGGAATGGTCAAAAATTCCTATAAACACACTCCTAAACCTTGTGGAAAGCCTTCCCAGGAGAGTTGAAGCTGTTATAACTGTAAAGGGCGGGACAACTCCATATTACATTCATGTGCATGTAAAGGCAGATGTCCCAAAACATTTTGCCTGGCTCACAGTCTCCGCTCTAATTCATCCCAAAGGTTGGGATGAGGTCAGTACTGTCAGTACTAATTGGAGGGGTGTCCCAGAACTTTTGGCTATATAGTGTAGTAGCTTCATGAATGAGGCAGAAAAAAATGACTTAAGGCTGAGCGAGTGTATAAATCTTAGCTTTGAGTGTTCTGCTGCGTGTGTGTGAGCCGTGACCCTGCTGGAGAAAGTGGAGGAGAACATCTCAGAGGAAGAGTCAGGTGTAGGAGCCGTTCCACTCCCTCACATGGTTACAGATCTGATGTGAAGACAGAGTTGAGTATGACCTCTATCATTTCTGAGGGATTTTTGAGTGTTTAGGATCCGACTCATCATCTAGTCATTACATTTCTTGGTGGATGGAAGTGAAGGAAGCAGATGGTTCATATGAAGGTCCTCTGCAAATGAGGGAAAGTAAAGGCCATGTGTTTCTGGGACATAGGTAGTAGTGATGTAGTAGAGTGTGTGTGTGTTTGGAGGCTAACATCTATCCTAACACCTTACTCAGCTACCTCAGGTCCTTTAGAACAGAACACCGCATCCATTCTACTCGTCTGACCGGATTGTGGTCAGTTAAATATTTTGCTCTTTTATAGCGTCTGAAATGATATTTGCTCAAGAGTCCAGTTTTTCCAGCTGACCCGGACGTGTTACGCCTCTTTCACACAGCCTGGGCTGCATCTGCTGTACATGAGAATGGCGAGCTCTGACCCCTCCCCTTCTCCCTCCTCTCCTCTCTCCTGCCCCCGAGGCCGAGGCGGCGCCGCGAGCCTGGGCTCACCCAGGCCTCTGTGCACAAACCCAGGCTGTATGTGAGGAGATTAGCCACGAGGCTACAGCGTGCTGTGTGGCGCTTGATGCTAATTCCCCTCACGCTAATCATGGCTTTGAGTTTGGAGTGGTTAAACACAGCATGGTGTGACGCTAGCGTGCGGTTAAAGAGCAAACCATCACAACACACTCCGCGTTATTCCAGAGGTGTGTGTAACACTCACAGGACTGAAGGAAGTGCCAAAACATTAGTGGAGTCTTGGTGCAGAAGCAGACACTGATCATCCGTATCATTACACATGACTGTTTACACGAGAAGTAACGTCACACATCTTCACCAGTCATCTGATTGATGGTTTAAATGTGTCTGTCTGTGTGTGTGTCTGTCTGTGTGTCTGTCTGTGTGTGTCTGTCTGTGTGTGTGTGTCTGTGTGTGTGTGTGTGTGTCTGTGTGTGTGTGTCTGTGTGTGTGTGTCTGTGTGTGTGTCTGTGTGTGTGTGTCTGTGTGTGTGTGTTCAACAGCTTATAAACAGATGTGTTTAAATGTCTGTGCTGATCAGGTTCAGGGCAGCGAGTAGCAGTCATGCTGAAGATTAAGGAGCTTCCTGAGGTTCTCCAAGACCTTCACCTTAATCCTGTCAACATAACAGCTTTACTAAAGTGCAGGTAGAAACTTCTGGAACCAGACAGATGATCTCAGACTAGTGATACAGAAAGGAAGAGAGAAGAGAAGGCAGCAGAAGCAACACAAAGAACAATAAACACCACAGTCATCTCTGGTTTCTATGTCACACATGTGATCTCAGTAACCCTGAAGCACAGTGGTGGGAGCATCAAGAGCTGGAGCTTTACACACACCCACACACACCCACACACACACACACACACACACACACACCAACCACTAGAGCCTGGCAGAGAGCCTGGGGAGAAGATGGTCATTTCAGATGATGGTCCAGATGTGGATCATCAGTGAAGATGATTTTCTAAGAGGAACTGAACCACAAGTGCTGCTGAAAAGATTTAGCAACAAAGCGCTATCATTCGCTATTGTTTGTATCTGTAGAAGAACACAAAGTGTGAAGGAAATAAGCCCCGCCCCCTGAACCTGGTCTGTGACTCGGGTCCGAAGCCAACATGCCACTTTGTATGTTTTTCATGAGATGAGAGAACTGACCTTCATGACTGTTCTGTAGACCATGGAGTTGCTCTTTAACCGTTACGTTGATCATCTTCATCTTCTTCTTTCTTAGTGTTTATTATCTCTGTGAGTAGGGATAAATGAGCCTCGATGGACGCAGGCTCGTGTTAGCTGAGTGTGCCGTGTGTCTAATCTGCACTTTCACTACTGACCCCACAGCCTGACCGCATGAGTGTGTCCATTTTTATTTACTGATTAGGTTTTTATTTCATCGCCTCAGCATCAGTGCTGGTTCTGATCACGTTGTCCACATTCACACGTCACCGTCTGATGACATCACAGCGAGGGTCTGGGAAAGGAAGCTGCCGGAACGTCTCTCAGGCCAAGTTGATGATGTCAAATAACGACTCCTCCCACATTCTGGGTTTTTATCCAAACATGCTGCTGTGCATATGAAATTAGTCTCTTATTCTGCAAGTGTTGATGAGAACCAGTTCCCTGTAGAACCTCACCAAGCCTCATCATCATTATCAGGGACGATGTCCAGGTCCTGAGGTTCTCTCCATAATTCTGCAGTCCTGACTGATTTAAAGGTCAGGATTTGAGCTTTAGTGGTTAAGCAGGTAATATCACGAGAAGGCCTGGTCAGTGTTTATTCACCTTCTAAGCAGTGATCCAGACTGCTGCGGTCCTCACGGAGCTCCACCCATCCCAGCATCTGTTTCTGACATCATACTGAGATGGGGGCGTAGTTATACACTGACTGACTGAAGTCATTAAACTCCTTTTCTCAGCTACATTATATATATATATATATATATATATATATATATATATATATATATATATAATATATATATATATATATAATATGATAGAGAGAGAGCGCGCACTAGTATCGATTTAGATTATTTTAAACAGATTGCTCTGGGGATCAGTCTGACCCCTGGACACGCCTCCTGGACGCTTGTTGAAGCTTGTGTGGATCCTTCGTTTTTCTCTCTTTGTCCTGGATGATAGTTTGTTTGCTTCTTGTATCTATGAGGCTAATAATGCTAACAGGTAAAGGAAGCGTATGGCCTCCAGATTAGCATAGTGTCTGATTCTGCATGCCAAAATCTATAAAGATGGACCAATGTACGAGTTCATTAGTCTGAGAGGGGGCGTGGCCTGAAGGGGGGCGCAGAAACTGTAGAAATCTCGCTCATATCATTCTGCTTTAAGGTGTTTAGTTTACACCATGCTAGACTGGTGGCTATAAGAGTCCGTTACTTGTTAGCGACGTTAGCCTTGACGTACTTTCCAATAAAATGAAAGACATTTAAACGTTTTTTTACTTTCTGTTTCCAGAGCGAGAATGACCAGCGACACCTAACGCCTCGGCAACCAGAGCAGGGATCCAGACCATAATACTCCTCTACACTGTTTACAGCATGGACTCGAGTGAGGAGCGAGTGTGCCCTCACACACACACACACACACACACACCAGCAGAGCAGCGCTGGACTGGAGCGCACTGCCGTGGCTTCGATCTTTTAATGATACTATCTATTTTTTTATTTGGTTTGGATTTCACAGACGTAGTTCTCTATGCATCACCGATTTGTACCATCCTATTTTTTATTAGAAGATCACGATTATTTCTGAAATACTCTATTTTTTATAGCAGACAACGACTCTGAAGATTCTCGGCTCGTATCCGAGACACGCTGCGCTTTTTTCGTGGTACTGAAGCATTCGAGTATTTTTGATAAGACGACGCGCTCGCTTTCACGAGAAACGTCATAAAAAAACGGAAGAAGCAAAAAAAGGTCTTAAAGAATTTCCTTCAATTTCCTTAAACAGAACGCTGCGTTGTCTGGTTTGTGTATCATTTGTCCTGCGTGATCGTCTCATGTACATTAATTTTTTTTTTTTAGAGAGAATAAACGTCTCGGAAGAGTGTTAATGAGTGGGTGTGGAGTATGCAAATAACCATAAATATGCAACTCAGCATATTATTAATGAGTGGGTGTGGAGTATGTAAATAAGTACAAATATGCAAATGAATATATAACTCGTCAGAGTGTAAATGAGTAGGTGTGATGTATGCAAATGAGCATGAAAATGTAACTCAGCAGCGTCGTAAACAGTGGGTGTGGCATATGCAAATGAGCATGTATATGCAAATCAACATGCAACTCAACGGTGTTAAGTGGGTGTGGCGTATGCAGATGAGCTCGTTCTGTCTGCTTGTTGTACCATAATCATTTCAATATTTTCACACACACTACTCTGTAGGGCTGTTTCTTCTAAAGTGACGTTATATTTAAACAACTGTAAATATTTGAATACATTTGAATATTAATGAGCGTTGGCTTAAATCACACCATTACTGATTGATATAACTCTACCGAGAGCTCGACTACACACTTAAGTGAAAAATAAACATGCTCTTTATTCCCAGCTTTTTTACGATCCGTCGTTAGAGATAAAGATTAAAGATTTAAACCGATTTAAAGATAACTTGAGTGGAGTGAGCAGCTGGATCTCCACACAGGAACAGGAAACCTCACGGCTCTGGCTACTGATACATGGATAAAACCCAGAGATCTGAAATTCTGAGTGAAAATCCTTCGTGAGTCAGCCAATAGGAGATGGCGTGGGACGGAGCTTACCGGTCACATGATTCACGGTTACGGAAGGAAAGAAAAGCCAAGAGAAAGAGGGAGAGAGACAGAGATTAATCATCACTTTCTGACCAATCAGAATCCAGAGGACATCAGAATGATTAGTGTGTAACGGTTCTTCAGCCAGAGATCACGTCTCCTTCAGACTTTAATGAAATAAATAAAAGCTTGAGGTTTGTAGAAGTCGAGTGTTTAATTCTACTCCAGTGTCTGAACCCAAAACAGACAGAACCCAGAACTGATCTAACCTGAGCCATAAAAACACACTGACATCTCAGAGAAGTGGGCATGTTTAATGAGAATCAGACACTTCACTGATGTTATTCCCTCAATGTACAGACTAGAGATGTAGAGTGTTCTGTGACTGTCACACACACACGGTCCAGACTTCAGTGATGTTTCACACTCGTGTCTCAGTGGAGTTCAGAAGATCAGGGGAGGAACACCGCTTCCAAACAGCAGTCTCCAGGAGGATGGGGTTCTCCACGGAACACAGCCCTGGACCTGAGACAGGAAACACAGTCCATCATAATCATCATCAACATCATCATCATCATCATACAGTGAATAAACCCGAAACATCACACAAGAACATAAAACATCCTGATTAATCATCATCATCAGTATACAGTAACATTAATCCCATTGACCAAACACACATACACACTGAGTCACTGACCGGTTTGTCCAGCAGGTGGAGCCAGTCGTTCAGGTGATTGACGAGAGTGAAGGCGTCAGGGACGTTGTCTCCCTCAGAGCAGAAGAGAAGCAGAACCACCATGGAAATGTTCTCACTGCAGCTGAACACCACACACACACACACACACACACACACACACACACCAGTCCCCTCAGCCTTTATCAATATTCAGCTTTTACAACACACTGGATCACTAAACAGAGAGGGAGAGAGACAGTGTGTGTGTGTGGTCAGTATGTGCGGTGGTCAGTATGTGCGGTGGTCAGTATGCGTGCGGTGGTCAGTATGCGTGCGGTGGTCAGTATGTGTGGTGATCAGTGTGTGTGCGGTGGTCAGTATGTGTGGTGATCAGTATGCGTGTGGTGATCAATATGTGTGGTGATCAGTATGCGTGTGGTGGTCAGTATGCGTGCAGTGGTCAGTATGTGTGCGGTGGTCAGTATGCATGGTGATCAGTACCAGTCGTTGTAGAGAGCTTTAGTGATGCCTCCTCCTGGGATGTAGAGACGCTGTGTGTCTGAATCAGTGACTCCAGGGAAAGCGCTCACTCTCTCCATCTCCCTCCATCCCAGCCTCTGCAGCATCCCCTCTGTCCCCTCTGTCCCTTCTGTCCTCAGACCTGGGGTGAGCAGGTATCTTAGAGGAGAGCTGCATCACCATGGCAACAAGTAAATACACAACATTAAAGCCAGAACATTCGCACCATTTATGTGTAATATGAAGAGACTTCCTGTCTGTCTATATGGAAGCAGCTGAGATGATGGATTAGATAGCTGGTTTGAACCTGAGGAGCTGCTGGTCATCTCGCTGGTGAGCGTGACAGCTGGACAGCAGCACCGTCCTGGAGAACCCACTCGCCTTAATCCAGGACACCAGCAACTTACGGAAAGACTTCATCTTCATCTGGAACAGGAAGGTGTAAATAAATCACCATCATCATCTTAATAAACATCAACATCATTACGATCTTCTTCACCATCATCCTTATCATCACCTTAATCTACATCATCACCACCATGTTCTTCACCATCATCTTCATCACCCTCATCATCATCAATATGTTCTTCTTCATCTTCATCGACACCATGCTCATCTTCACCATCTTCATTACCATCATCTTCACCATGATCATCATCATCTTCTTCATGTTCATTATCTTCATCATCATCACCACTATGTACGTCATCATAATCATCACTCTCATTATCTTCATTATCATCACCATGGTCTTCATAATCATTATCATCACCATGTTCTTCATCATCTTCATCACCACCATGCTCATCTTCATTATCTTTATCATCATCATCATCATCATCATCATGCAAAAATAAATAAATAAATAAATAAATAAATTAGCTAGTTAGTTATTTACCCATCATACTATTTGTTATCCAAACCCGTAGAAGTGCTAAGTGTCTGTGTGTTGCCACAGTAACGATTCAAATCCGACAGAAAGTGGACGAGTTCCTGTTCTCTCTTCTATTAGAGCAGCAATAAACATTCCTTCCAATCTAGTTATGTGGTGCACGCCCCCTGTGAAGGAGCAGTTGCTATGAAAACAATAAGGTGTGAGTGAGAAGATCAGACTGACCGGTAAAATGGGCGTCCGGATCTGTAGCACGGCCAGCTGCAGGTCAGTGCGGCAGTAAACTAGAGGAGAGAAAGCGTCAGTGTTCAGCATCACACAGGAAAAGACGATAGGGTGACACTGTGTGACATGAGGCTGTGTGATTTGAGACTGTGAGGCTGTGTGATTTGAGACTGTGAGGCTGTGTGATTTGAGACTGTGAGGCTGTGTGATGCAAGTCTGTGAGGCAGTGTGACGTGAGGCTGTGTGAGATAAGGCTGTAAGGCAGTGTGACATGAGGCTGTAAGGCTGTGTGATGTGACGCTGTGATGTGAGGCTGTGTGACGTGAATCTGTGAGGCTGTGTGACGTGAGGCTGTGTGATGTGAGGCTGTGTGACGTGAGGCTATGAGGCTGTGTGACGTGAAGCTGTGAGGCTGTGTGACGTGAAGCTGAGAGGCTGTGTGACGTGAAGCTGAGAGGCTGTGTGACGTGAAGCTGAGAGGCTGTGTGACGTGAAGCTGAGAGGCTGTGTGACGTGAAGCTGAGAGGCTGTGTGACGTGAGGCTGTGAGGCTGTGTGACGTGAAGCTGTGTGACATGAGGCTGTGTGACATGAGGCTGTGTGATTTGTGGCTGTGTGACGTGAGGCTGTGTGACGTGAGACTGTATGACGCGAGGCTGTGTGACGTGAGGCTGTGCAACGTGAGGCTGTTAGGCTGTGTGATTTGTGGCTGTGTGACGTGAGGATTGTGTGACGTGAGGCTGTTAGGCTGTGTGATTTGTGGCTGTGTGACGTGAGGCTGTGTGACGTGAGGCTGTGCAACGTGAGGCTGTTAGGCTGTGTGATTTGTGGCTGTGTGACGTGAGGATTGTGTGACGTGAAGCTGTGAGGCTGTGTGACGTGAGGCTTGTGTGACGTGAAGCTGTGAGGCTGTGTGACGTGAGGCTTGTGTGACGTGAGGCTGTGTGACGTGAGGCTGTGAGGCTGTGTGACGTGAGGCTTGTGTGACGTGAAGCTGTGAGGCTGTGAAGCTGTGTGACATGAGGCTGTGTGACGTGAGGCTTGTGTGACGTGAGGCTGTGAGGCTGTGTGACGTGAGGCTGTGTGACGCGAGGCTGTGTGACGTGAGAATGTATGACGCAAGGCTGTGTGACACGAGGCTATGAGGATGTGAGAATGTTAGTGAGTGATTTGATCAGACCTTCAGCGTTAGTGCTGAGCAGAGCCGCGTCCTGGTCTCCTCTGCTGTAGGGATTATTCCCCGCCATGGGGATCAGACAGTCTGTGTGGAAGTGTCCAGCTCTCACCATGTCCAGTGTGGAGATGATCAGATCTACAGCCAGCTGTCCCACGTTCCCCACTGACACCGCAGGCTGAAAAACAATTTAAACACCACCATTACACCACCATTACAACCACACACCACCACCACAACATCACCGTTACACCAACACAACACCACCATTACAACCACACAACATCACCACAACATCACCGTTACACCACCACCGTTACAACCACACAACACCACCGTTACACTAACACAACACCACACTACACCACCATTACACCACCACAACACCACCATTACACCACCACCATTACAACCACACAACACCACCATTACACTAACACACCACACCACCACAACACCACCATTACAACCACACAACATCACCATTACAACCACCACCACACCACCGTTACACCACCACCACACCACCGTTACACCACCACTAATGTTACACGCCGATGTTACACACCACTAATGTTACACACTACTAATGTTACACACCACTAATGTTACACACTACTAATGTTACACACCACTAAGGTTACACACCGATGTTACACACCACTAATGTTACACACCGATGTTACACACCACTAAGGTTACACACCGATGTTACACACCACTAAGGTTACACACTAATGTTACACACCAATGTTACACACTGATGTTACACACCACTAATGTTACACACCACTAAGGTTACACACCACTAAGGTTACACACCACTAAGGTTACACACTGATGTTACACACCACTAATGTTACACACCGATGTTACACACTGATGTTACACACCGATGTTACACACCACTAATGTTACACGCCGATGTTACACACCACTAATGTTACACGCCGATGTTACACACCACTAATGTTACACGCCGATGTTACACACCACTAATGTTACACGCCGATGTTACACGCCACTAATGTTACACGCCGATGTTACACGCCACTAATGTTACACGCCGATGTTACACGCCACTAATGTTACACGCCGATGTTACACACCACTAATGTTAGACACCACTAATGTTACACACTGATGTTACACACCACTAAGGTTACACACCAATAATGTTACACGCCGATGTTACACACTAATGTTAGACACCACTAATGTTACACACTGATGTTACATACCACTAAGGTTACACACCAATGTTACACACCACTAATGTTACACACTGATGTTACACACTGATGTTACACACTGATGTTACACACCACTAATGTTACACACCACTAATGTTACACGCCGATGTTACACACTACTAATGCTACACACCACTAATGCTACACACCACTAATGCTACACACCACTAATGCTACACACTGATGTTACACACCACTAATGTTACACGCCGATGTTACACACCACTAAGGTTACACACCAATGTTACACACTGATGTTACACACCACTAATGTTACACACCACTAATGCTACACACCACTAATGCTACACACCACTAATGCTACACACCGATGTTACACACTAATGCTACACAACACTAATGCTACACAACACTAATGCTACACACCGATGTTACACACTAATGCTACACAACACTAATGCTACACAACACTAATGCTACACACTGATGCTACACACTGATGCTACACACCACTAATGCTACACACCACTAATGCTACACACTGATGTTACACACTGATGCTACACACTGATGCTACACACCACTAATGCTACACACCACTAATGCTACACACCACTAATGCTACACACTGATGTTACACACCACTGTTACACACCACTAATGCTACACACCACTAATGCTACACACTAATGTTACACACTAATGTTACACACTAATGTTACACACCACTAATGTTACACACTGATGTTACACACCACTAATGCTACACACCACTAATGCTACACACCACTAATGCTACACACCGATGTTACACACCACTAATGCTACACACTGATGTTACACACCACTGATGTTACACACCACTGATGTTACACACCACTAATGCTACACACCACTAATGCTACACACTACTGATGTTACACACCACTGTTACACACCACTAATGTTACACGCCGATGTTACACACTAATGTTAGACACCACTAATGTTAGACACCACTAATGTTAGACACCACTAATGTTAGACACTGATGTTACACAACACTGATGTTACACACCACTAATGCTACACACCACTAATGCTACACACCACTAATGCTACACACTGATGTTACACACCACTAATGCTACACACCACTAATGTTACACACCACTAATGCTACACACCGATGTTACACACTAATGCTACACAACACTAATGCTACACAACACTAATGCTACACAACACTAATGCTACACACTGATGTTACACACCACTAATGCTACACACCACTAATGCTACACACCACTAATGCTACACACCGATGTTACACAACACTAATGTTACACAACACTAATGCTACACACCACTAATGCTACACACCACTAATGCTACACACCACTAATGCTACACACTGATATTACACACTACTAATGTTACACACCGATGTTACACACCACTAATGTTACACGCCGATGTTACACACCACTAATGTTACACACCACTAATGTTACACGCCGATGTTACACACCACTAAGGTTACACACCAATGTTACACACCACTAATGTTACACACTGATGTTACACACTGATGTTACACACCACTAATGTTACACACCACTAATGTTACACACTGATGTTACACAACACTGATGTTACACACCACTAATGCTACACACTGATGTTACACTCCACTAATGTTACACACCACTAATGCTACACACCACTAATGCTACACACTGATGTTACACACCACTAATGCTACACACCACTAATGCTACACACCACTAATGCTACACACTGATGTTAGACACCACTGATGCTACACACCACTAATGTTACACACCACTAATGCTACACACCACTAATGCTACACACCACTAATGCTACACACTGATGTTACACACCACTAATGTTACACACTGATGTTACATACTACTGATGTTACACACCACTAATGCTACACACCACTGATGTTACACACCACTAATGCTACACACCACTAATGCTACACACTGATGTTACACACCACTAATGTTACACACCACTAATGTTACACACCACTGATGCTACACACCACTAATGCTACACACCACTAATGCTACACACCACTGATGTTACACACCACTAATGCTACACACCACTAATGCTACACACCACTAATGCTACACACTGATGTTACACAACACTAATGTTACACACCACTGATGTTACACACCACTGATGTTACACACCACTGATGCTACACACCACTAATGCTACACACCACTAATGCTACACACTGATATTACACACTACTAATGTTACACACCGATGTTACACACCGATGTTACACACTAATGCTACACACTAATGCTACACCACTGATGTTACACACCACTGATGTTACACACCACTGATGTTACACGCCGATGTTACACACTAATGTTAGACACCACTAATGTTAGACACCACTAATGTTAGACACCACTAATGTTAGACACCACTAATGTTAGACACTGATGTTACACAACACTGATGTTACACACCACTAATGCTACACACCACTAATGCTACACACCACTAATGCTACACACCACTAATGCTACACACCACTAATGCTACACACTGATGTTACACACCACTAATGCTACACACCACTAATGTTACACACCACTAATGCTACACACCGATGTTACACACTAATGCTACACAACACTAATGCTACACAACACTAATGCTACACAACACTAATGCTACACACTGATGTTACACACCACTAATGCTACACACCACTAATGCTACACACCACTAATGCTACACACCGATGTTACACAACACTAATGTTACACAACACTAATGCTACACACCACTAATGCTACACACCACTAATGCTACACACCACTAATGCTACACACTGATATTACACACTACTAATGTTACACACCGATGTTACACACCACTAATGTTACACGCCGATGTTACACACCACTAATGTTACACACCACTAATGTTACACGCCGATGTTACACACCACTAAGGTTACACACCAATGTTACACACCACTAATGTTACACACTGATGTTACACACTGATGTTACACACCACTAATGTTACACACCACTAATGTTACACACTGATGTTACACAACACTGATGTTACACACCACTAATGCTACACACTGATGTTACACTCCACTAATGTTACACACCACTAATGCTACACACCACTAATGCTACACACTGATGTTACACACCACTAATGCTACACACCACTAATGCTACACACCACTAATGCTACACACTGATGTTAGACACCACTGATGCTACACACCACTAATGTTACACACCACTAATGCTACACACCACTAATGCTACACACCACTAATGCTACACACTGATGTTACACACCACTAATGTTACACACTGATGTTACATACTACTGATGTTACACACCACTAATGCTACACACCACTGATGTTACACACCACTAATGCTACACACCACTAATGCTACACACTGATGTTACACACCACTAATGTTACACACCACTAATGTTACACACCACTGATGCTACACACCACTAATGCTACACACCACTGATGTTACACACCACTAATGCTACACACCACTAATGCTACACACCACTAATGCTACACACCACTAATGCTACACACTGATGTTACACAACACTAATGTTACACACCACTGATGTTACACACCACTGATGCTACACACCACTAATGCTACACACCACTAATGCTACACACCACTAATGCTACACACTGATATTACACACTACTAATGTTACACACCGATGTTACACACCGATGTTACACACTAATGCTACACACTAATGCTACACACTAATGCTACACCACTGATGTTACACACCACTGATGTTACACACTGATATTACACACTACTAATGTTACACACCGATGTTACACACTACTGATGTTACACACTGATGTTACACACTGATGTTACACACTGATGTTACACACCACTAATGCTACACACCACTAATGCTACACACCACTAATGTTACACACCACTAATGTTACACACCACTAATGTTACACACTGATGTTACACACCACTAATGTTACACACTGATGTTACACACCACTAATGCTACACACCACTAATGCTACACACTGATGTTACACACCACTAATGTTACACACCACTAATGTTACACACCACTAATGTTACACACCACTAATGCTACACACTGATGTTACACACTACTAATGTTACACACTACTAATGTTACACACTACTAATGTTACACACTACTAATGTTACACACTACTAATATGTTACACACTGATGTTACACACTGATGTTACACACCACTAATGCTACACACCACTAATGCTACACACCACTAATGCTACACACTGATGTTACACACCACTGATGTTACACACTAACGTTAGACACCACTAATGTTACACACCACTAATGCTACACACCACTAATGTTACACAACACTAATGTTACACACTGATGTTACACACCACTAATGTTACACACCACTAATGCTACACACCACTAATGCTACACACCGATGTTACACACTGATGTTACACACCACTAATGTTACACACTGATGTTACACACCACTAATGCTACACACTGATGTTACACACCACTAATGTTACACACCACTAATGTTACACACCACTAATGCTACACACTGATGTTACACACTACTAATGTTACACACTACTAATGTTACACACTACTAATGTTACACACTACTAATATGTTACACACTGATGTTACACACTGATGTTACACACCACTAATGCTACACACCACTAATGCTACACACCACTAATGCTACACACCACTAATGCTACACACTGATGTTACACACCACTGATGTTACACACTAACGTTAGACACCACTAATGTTACACACCACTAATGCTACACACCACTAATGTTACACACCACTAATGTTACACACCACTAATGCTACACACTGATGTTACACACCACTAATGTTACACACCACTAATGCTACACACCACTAATGCTACACACCGATGTTACACACTGATGTTACACACCACTAATGTTACACACTGATGTTACACACCACTAATGCTACACACTGATGTTACACACCACTAATGTTACACACCACTAATGTTACACACCACTAATGTTACACACCGATGTTACACACTAATGTTACACACCACTAATGTTACACACTGATGTTACACACCACTAATGTTACACACCACTAATGTTACACACTGATGTTACACACCACTAATGTTACACACCACTAATGTTACACAACACTAATGTTACACACTAATGTTACACACCACTAATGTTACACACTGATGTTACACACCACTAATGCTACACACCACTAATGCTACACACCACTAATGTTACACACCACTAATGTTACACACTGATGTTACACACCACTAATGTTACACACTGATGTTACACACCACTAATGTTACACACTGATGTTACACACCACTAATGTTACACACTGATGTTACACAACACTAATGTTACACACTGATGTTACACAACACTAATGTTACACACTAATGTTACACACCACTAATGTTACACACTGATGTTACACAACACTAATGGTACACACTGATGTTACACAACACTAATGGTACACACTGATGTTACACAACACTAATGGTACACACTGATGTTACACAACACTAATGGTACACACTGATGTTACACATCATTAAGTTACACGGAACTGCACCGTCACGTGACTTTATATCAGTTGAAACTCACCGTGATTAATGTAAAGCCATTAAACACCGGAGCGCGCTCTCCCACTGGCACAAACATGACTCCTGATCTCTTTATTTTTTGTGAGATAATAAACCCGGCTAAAAGCAGGATCTCTTCTAACCCGCGTGTTTTACTTTCACAACTAAACCCGGAATCACTGATTTCCACATAAATTACCGGTGCAGGTCGCCCTTCTGTCTGCCTGATCAAAACATTAATCCGCAAAACAAAACATACACGTATATTAAATATAAAATTACGATTATAAACAGTAATGCCTATACAATGGTATAGATGTCGATTTTAATGAATGATGATACATTTTTAAGTAGAAAGAGTTTCTTTACAGATTGAATTTAATTTCAGACAGGCAGCTGGCTGTGAGTTAGAGCCCGAGAAAGATGTGACAAAATAAAAGTCCCCGCTTCACAACACCACAGTTACTGAGACTCTTAAAAAAACAACAAACCGTTTTAAAATAAACAATAAATTTATCCAGCTCTCCAAATGAAGAAAGAATCTCATTTACACCTTTCTTTTCTTTTCTTTTCTTTTCTTTTTTTCAGAGTAGGTTAGTAGGTTAGATGAAATGTTAGCTCAGAAATATTAGCTAGCTGCAGTGCAGACTTCTTTTTGCTTTTTGTTTGTTTATTTGTTTGTTTTCTTTGTTTGTTTGGGGTAGTGTTTATTAACTTGTTTGTTTTTTTAAGTCTTTATTTGTTTAAATGTGTATTTTTAATCTTTCTTTAGATATTTGTTTTTCTTTCTTTCTTTCTTTCTTTCTTTCTTTCTTTCTTTCTTTCTTTCTTTCACACACTTTCTCTGTGTGTGTGTTATTTATGTTTGTGTTTATGTGTGTGTGTGTTTATGTTTGTGTTCATGTGTGTGTGTGTGTTTGTTTGTGTGTGTGTGTGTTTGTTTGTTTGTGTTCATGTGTGTTTGTGTGCGTGTTTGTGTGTGTGTTTGTTTGTGTGTGTGTGTGTGTTTATGTTTGTGTTCATGTGTGTATGTGTTTGTGTGTATTAGTGTGTGTGTGTGTGTGTTTATGTTTTTGTTCGTGTGTTTGTGTGTGTTCGTATATGTGTGAGTGGGTGTGTGTATGCATGTGTGTGTTTTTGTGTGTGAGTGAGTGTGTGTGTGTGTGTGTGTGTATATGAGTGTGTGTGTTTTTGTGTGTGTGTGTGTGTGTGTATATGAGTGTGTGTGTGTATGTGTGTGTGTATCTGACTGTAGAGGACTGTAGCACGTCAGTAAAATCATTGGAATGGTCATTGTTTGTCCCGTTGTTTATTGTGTTGTTTATCATGTGTGTTGTTTACTGTGTTGTTTATCGTGTTTACTGTGTTGTTTACTATATTGTTTATCATGTTTACTGTGTTGTTTATTGTATTTACTATGTTGTTTATCGTGTTTACTGTGTTGTTTATTGTGCTTACTGTGTTGTTTATTGTGTTTACTGTGTTGTTTATCATGTTTACTGTGTTGTTTATCGTGTTTATTGTGTTGTTTATCATGTTTACTGTGTTGTTTATTGTGTTGTTCTGAGTTTATTCTCAGTGTTAGTTGCTGCTGCAGTCGGCTTTGATTTTTTCCTCCTGGTTTTTCGACTCGTTCGCTCTTTGAAGACGCACAAAAGTAAATGCATTGAGAGCCATGACTCATCCAGTTCAGTTATTGTTATTACAGAGTGTGCACACCCACACACACACACTCATACACACTCACACACCCACACACACATTCCATTAATTCTGCTCCAATGTGTGTTGAAGTATTTCGTCTGTCTGTTGCTTTCTGACCCCTGATGTCACAGAGAGACTCTTTAAAATGTCAGTGTGTGAGTGTGTGTATGTGTGTGAGTGTGTGTGAGAGAGAGAGTGTGTGTGTGTGAGTGTGTGGCTGTGTGTGTGTGTGAGTGTGTGTGTGTGTGGCTCTTAATGGACTGTATGAAATGAACACACACTCTGTGATAAGACAGCAGGTGATGAAGCTTCATTTATTTGCTTTGTGTACTGAAAGAAATCACTGAACACTGCAGTGCATTATGGGTAATAACAGGAAAATGTGCAAAAATCTCCTGTGTGTGTGTGTGTGTGTTGTTGTTGTATAAGTTGTTGTTCATGTTGTTGTTGATGTTTATGTTGTTGTATTTGTATTTGTTGTTGTAGTTGTTGTTTATGTTGTAGTTGTTGTTGTTTATGTTGTAGTTGTTGTTTATTTTGAAGTTGTTGCTATTTCTGTTGTAGTTGTTGTTGCTGTTTCTGTTGTAGTTGTTGTTTGTTGTATTTGTTGTTTATTTTGTAGTTGTTGTTTATGCTGTAGTTGTTGTTCATGTTGTAGTTGCTGTTTATGTTGTTGTATTTGTATTTGTTGTTGTAGTTGTTTATGTTGTAGTTGTTGTTTATGTTGTAGTAGTTGTCGTTTATGTTGTAGTTGTTGTTTATTTTGAAGTTGTTGCTATTTTTGTTGTAGTTGTTGTTGCTGTTTCTGTTGTAGTTGTTGTTTATGTTGTATTTGTTGTTCATGTTGTAGTTGCTGTTTATGTTGTTGTATTTGTATTTGTTGTTTATGTTGTAGTTGTTGTTTATGTTGTTGTAGTTGTTGTTTATGTTGTTGTAGTTGTTGTTTATGTTGTAGTTGTTTTTATGTTGTAGTTGTTGTTTGTTGTATTTGTTGTTTATTTTGTAGTTGTTGTTTATGCTGTAGTTGTTGTTCATGTTGTAGTTGCTGTTTATGTTGTTGTATTTGTATTTGTTGTTGTAGTTGTTGTTTATGTTGTAGTTGTTGTTTATGTTGTTGTAGTTGTTGTTTGTTGTAGTTGTTTTTATGTTGTAGTTGTTGTTTGTTGTATTTGTTGTTTATTTTGTAGTTGTTGTTTATGCTGTAGTTGTTGTTCATTTTGTAGTTGCTGTTTATGTTGTTGTATTTGTATTTGTTGTTGTAGTTGTTGTTTATGTTGTAGTTGTTGTTTATGTTGTTGTAGTTGTTTTTATGTTGTAGTTGTTGTTTGTTGTATTTGTTGTTTATTTTGTAGTTGTTGTTTATGCTGTAGTTGTTGTTCATGTTGTAGTGGCTGTTTATGTTGTTGTTGTTGTAGTTGTTGTTTATGTTGTTGTAGTTGTTGTTGTTTATGTTGTAGTTGTTGTTTATGTTGTAGTAGTTGTCGTTTATGTTGTAGTTGTTGTTTATTTTGAAGTTGTTGCTATTTCTGTTGTAGTTGTTGTTGCTGTTTCTGTTGTAGTTGTTGTTTATGTTGTATTTGTTGTTCATGTTGTAGTTGCTGTTTATGTTGTTGTATTTGTATTTGTTGTTTATGTTGTAGTTGTTGTTTATGTTGTTGTAGTTGTTGTTTATGTTGTTGTAGTTGTTGTTTATGTTGTTGTAGTTGTTGTTTATGTTGTAGTTGTTGTTTATGTTGTAGTTGTTTTTATGTTGTAGTTGTTGTTTGTTGTATTTGTTGTTTATTTTGTAGTTGTTGTTTATGCTGTAGTTGTTGTTCATGTTGTAGTTGCTGTTTATGTTGTTGTATTTGTATTTGTTGTTGTAGTTGTTGTTTATGTTGTAGTTGTTGTTTATGTTGTTGTAGTTGTTTTTATGTTGTAGTTGTTGTTTGTTGTATTTGTTGTTTATTTTGTAGTTGTTGTTTATGCTGTAGTTGTTGTTCATGTTGTAGTGGCTGTTTATGTTGTTGTTGTTGTAGTTGTTGTTTATGTTGTTGTAGTTGTTGTTGTTTATGTTGTAGTTGTTGTTTATGTTGTTGTAGTTGTTTTTATGTTGTAGTTGTTGTTTGTTGTATTTGTTGTTTATTTTGTAGTTGTTGTTTATGCTGTAGTTGTTGTTCATGTTGTAGTGGCTGTTTATGTTGTTGTTGTTGTAGTTGTTGTT
>NC_080733.1:19069955-19079955 GCF_019097595.1 Hemibagrus wyckioides
AAAGTCAGTGAGATCAGACATAAAGTCAGTGAGATCAGACAAAGTCAGTGAGATCAGACATAAAGACACTGAGATCAGACATAAAGTCAGTGAGATCAGACATAAAGTCAGTGAGATCAGACATAAAGACACTGAGATCAGACATAAAGTCAGTGAGATCAGACATAAAGACACTGAGATCAGACATAAAGTCAGTGAGATCAGACATAAAGTCAGTGAGATCAGACATAAAGACACTGAGATCAGACATAAAGTCAGTGAGATCAGACAAAGACACTGAGATCAGACATAAAGTCAGTGAGATCAGACATAAAGTCAGTGAGATCAGACATAAAGACACTGAGATCAGACATAAAGACTTGGTTTATTGTGGTCTTTCAGGCTGTGACTGAGTTTATTATAAAATCTGTTGTAAAAAAAAAAATTATTTTTTCATCTGAATTTCTAAATAATGAAGGTAAAGTTTTTATCTCTCGTTGTTTTTCTTCTTTTTTATTCTTCTTGTGTACCTCACTACCTGACTATTTCACTACCTCACTACCTGACTACCTCACTACCTGACTACCTCACTACCTGACTATTTCACTACCTCACTACCTGACTACCTCACTACCTCACTACCTGACTATTTCACTACCTCACTACCTGACTACCTCACTACCTCACTACCTGACTATTTCACTACCTGACTATTTCACTACCTGACTATTTCACTACCTCACTACCTGACTACCTCACTACCTGACTATTTCACTACCTCACTACCTGACTACCTCACTACCTCACTACCTGCCTACACACAGCATTACTCAGCACTGGGATTCCTCTTTCTCTGTACAGAATAAAGAGTCTGAGTGATGTCAGCCCTCAGTGTTGGTGTTGTACATAAACACATCCGATGTTAATAAAAACTTGGACTCAGTAAAATAAATCAGTTTAGATCAGACCTGCAGGAGCCTGACGATCACGGAAACGTTTGCGGTGATTATTTGTTCTTCATTTGCATTTACATTTTCTCTTCTGTGATGCAAACAAACAGCTTTTCATAGCTTTTTGTTGTGTGTTTGTGTGTGTGTGTGTTTGTGTGTGTGTGTTCGTGTGTGTGTGTGTGTGTGTGTGAGAGAGAGAGAGAGAGAGAGAGAGAGAGATTATGGAAGAGGTCCAATATTAAAATAGTATTGAGGAAACTAAAAGATAAAGCCAAGACAGACATAAAGACAGTGAGATCAGACATAAAGACAGTGAGATCAGCTGTAAAGACAGTGAGATCAGACATAAAGACAGTGAGATCAGCTGTAAAGACAGTGAGATCAGACATAAAGACAGTGAGATCAGCTGTAAAGACAGTGAGATCAGACATAAAGACAGTGAGATCAGCTGTAAAGACAGTGAGATCAGACATAAAGACAGTGAGATCAGCTGTAAAGACAGTGAGATCAGACATAAAGACAGTGAGATCAGCTGTAAAGACAGTGAGATCAGACATAAAGACAGTGAGATCAGCTGTAAAGACAGTGAGATCAGACATAAAGACAGTGAGATCAGCTGTAAAGACAGTGAGATCAGACAAAGACAGTGAGATCAGCTGTAAAGACAGTGAGATCAGACATAAAGACAGTGAGATCAGCTGTAAAGACAGTGAGATCAGACAAAGACAGTGAGATCAGCTGTAAAGACAGTGAGATCAGACATAAAGACAGTGAGATCAGCTGTAAAGACAGTGAGATCAGACATAAAGAAAGTGAGATCAGACATAAAGACAGTGAGATCAGCTGTAAAGACAGTGAGATCAGACATAAAGACAGTGAGATCAGCTGTAAAGACAGTGAGATCAGACATAAAGACAGTGAGATCAGCTGTAAAGACAGTGAGATCAGACATAAAAAATTGAGATCAGACATAAAGACAGTGAGATCAGACATAAAGACAAAAAATCAGACATAAAGGAAAAAAATCAGACAAAGACAGTGAGATCAGACGTTAAGAGGCTGTAGCTCAGTTTATTACAAAATCTTTTGTAACTTTTGGGGGGTTTTTTCATCTGAATTTTTACATGAAGGTGAAGTTTTTATCTCTTGGTGTTTTTTTATTATTGTTGTGAAATTGTCTTTAATTTTTTTCTGTAACACAGTCAGCTGTTTATTACATTCATTAGATTCTGAATTCAATTTATCACTTTAATTAACACCGGATGCTTATTTACTTATTTATTACTGTACAGATGATGATGATGATAAAGATGATGATGATGATGATGATGATGATAACGATGATAATAACGATGATAATGATAATGAAGCTGATGATGATGATAATGATGATGATGATGATGATGATGATGATAATGATAATAATAAAGATGATGATGATGATGATGATAATAAAGGTGATGATGATGATGATGATAATAACGATGATAATGATGATGAAGCTGATGATGATGACAATGATGATGATGATGATGATGATGATGATGATGATAATGAAGCTAATGATGATGAAGCTGATGATGATGACAATGATGATGATGATGATGATGATGATGATGATGATGATAATGAAGCTAATGATGATGAAGCTGATGATGATGATGATGACAATGATGATGATAAAGATGATGATGATGATAATGATAATGAAGCTGATGATGATGAAGCTGATGATGATGAAGAATCTGATTTCTGTCAGTAGTTTAAAGTTGATGTTTATTATCCTGGGTTTATCTTCATTGTGCTGTGGTGCTGAATCAGCACGTCTCACACGCTACACACTGCTCCAGGTAAGTCCTTAACCTTTTCTTAGGAGCAAATTGAGCAAAGGACAAACACACACACACAGAGTGTTTGCTCTTACCTCTGACTGAAATAGCCGGTAGCCACGTGCCTGGCCAGTGCTGGACGGTTAGGTAACACATAATCAGACGGAGCTAAAGCTGGGCTTATCTAATGATAACAGCTCATGTCTGATCCTGGACCTGCTGCACCTTTCTCCTCGCTAAAGCCAGAGCATGTGTTCTGATACATCAGATATATAGATCAGATAACATCATCATGCGTTCTGATACATCAGATATATAGATCAGATAACATCATCATGCGTTCTGATACATCAGATATATAGATCAGATAACATCATCATGCATTCTGATACATCAGATATATAGATCAGATAACATCATCATGCGTTCTGATACATCAGATATATAGATCAGATATCATCATGCGTTCTGATACATCAGATATATAGATCAGATAACATCATCATGCGTTCTGATACATCAGATATATAGATCAGATAACATCATCATGCGTTCTGATACATCAGATATATAGATCAGATAACATCATCATGCGTTCTGATACATCAGATATATAGATCAGATAACATCATCATGCGTTCTGATACATCAGATATATAGATCAGATAACATCATCATGCGTTCTGATACATCAGATATATAGATCAGATAACATCATCATGCGTTCTGATACATCAGATATATAGATCAGATAACATCATCATTTACATTTACATTTCTGGCATTTGGCAGATGCTCTTATCGAGAGCGACATACAAAAGTGCTTTAAGTCAAAAGTCAAAGTCAAAGAAGCTTTATTGTCACTTCAACCATATATAGCAGATGCAGTACACAGTGAAGTGAAACAACCAGAGGTGCTACACAGAACAGAGACAAAGTACAGTGACGCAGACAAACATAGAGCTAAACAGAGAGATAAAAAAATTAAACTATAATTAAAAAAAAGACAGTGCAGACAAACAACATATAGGCCGACTTTGTGCAATGAACAAGACAATGTGCAAAGAACAGTGTATACAGTGACTGCAGATATTAAAGTGACACATGTAAACAGGATTAATATAAATATATATACATGTAAAGTGTCATGTGCGTGCAAACAGGACAATTTAGTATGTGTGTGTGTGTGTGTGTCTGACTATGTCCAGCACAGTCTCTATCATTGAAAACATTAACACTGGTTCAATAGGTAACAGACTCAGGATACCATTAGCCTAAAATTGGATGTTTTTTTTTAATTAAACATATAACAATACATAAACAGGGAAAGATAAGAGCTAGTTTAAGTGCTTCAGGAAAAGGTAGGTCTTAAGACGTCGTTTGAAGACAGTCAGAGACTCTACTGTACGGACATCTAGAGGAAGTTCATTCCACCACCTCGGTGCCAGAACAGAGAAGAGTCTAGATGAATACCTACCTTTTGCCCTGAGAGATGGTGGGACCAGTCGGGCAGTGCTAGTGGATCGGAGGGAGCGAGGTGCAGTGCGAGGAGTAATAAGATCTTTGAGGTAAGATGGTGCTGGTCCATTCTTGGCTTTGTAGGCAAGTGTCAGTGCTTTGAATCTGATTCAGCTACCGGAAGCCAGTGGAGGAGCAGCAGTGGGGTGGTGTGGGAGAACTGAGTAGCCTGTGTTGATAGGAATGGTCAAATCCTTCTGATGTTGTACAGAAGAAACTGACATGAGAGTGTCACATTAGCAACATGGGATGAAAAGGATTGTCCTTGTCCTTGTCCTACGGATTGTCCTTGTCCTACTGATCAGTAGATTGTCCATGGTTACCCCAAGGTTGCGAGCAGTGGCTGAAGGGGAGATCATTGAGTTGTTCAGAGATAATGCAAGATCCTGGGCTGGGGATGAATCACCTGGGATGACCAGCAGTTCAGTTTTGCTGGGACTGAGTTTCAGCTGATAAGCGGTCATCCAAGATGAAATGTCTTCCAGACACGCCGAGATCCTAGCAGAAGCCGTGGTATCTGAGGGAGGGAAGGAGAAGATAAGTTGGGTTTCATCAGCATAGCAGTGGTATGAAAAGCTATGTGAGGATATAACTTTCCCAAGACTGTGGGTGTAGAAGGAGAAAAGGAGAGGACCAAGTACTGAGCCTTGTGGGACACCAGTAGCGAGTCTGCGTGGGGCAGATGTCAATCCCTTCCATGTTACCTGATATGAGCGACCATCCAGGTAGGAAGCAAACCATTCCCATGCTGTTCCACAAATTCCAAGACTCCTGAGGGTGGACAAGAGAGTCTTGTGGTTAACTGTGTCAAATGCTGCAGTAAGGTCAAGGAGGATGAGGACAGATGAAGCTTGGCAGCATGTAGTTTCTCAGTGGCCGCCAAAAGGGCAGTCTCTATGGAATGTGCTGCTTTGAAGCCAGACTGGTTGGGATCATGGAGGTGGGATTGCAGGAGTGGATGATTTGCAAAACCTCTTCTGCTGCTATGGTTGAGAGATGCTTCAGTGAAGGAGCAGCTGAGTCCTGGCTGTGTAATGTAGATGAAGTTGGGGCGGACGTGAAGGTCTGGCAGATCTTCTCAATCTTCTCTGTGTAAAAAGTGGCAAAATCTTCAGCGCTCAGGGACGATGGAGCAGGTCGGAGTCGGAGGGTTGAGTAGTGCAGAGAAGATGTTGTGGAGCTTTCGGGGATCTTGTGCATCTTTATGTCTGATCTCACTTTCCTTGTAGAAGGATGTCTTGGCAGAAGACTTCATCATGTGTTCTGATACATCAGATATATAGATCAGATAACATCATCATGTGTTCTGATACATCAGATATATAGATCAGATAACATCATCATGTGTTCTGATACATCAGATATATAGATCAGATAACATCATCATGTGTTCTGATACATCAGATATATAGATCAGAATCAGAGATCGATGCTGGTGCAGTTAGCTCGCTTTGCTAATTTAGTGCAGTTAGCTCACTTTGCTAATCTAATCTGAGATGATTTAATGACTGCTGTTGATCAGACCTGAGGTGAAGAGCTCAGCTGCAGATGTTTCAGTGCACATAAGGAGATAATGTAAAATACATTTATTTACAGATGTGTGCAGTAGTCTTTAGGTGACCTTTGACCCTGTGACCCTGCTGCAGGATGTGGTCTCTTGTTAGGTTTTAGCTTCATGACGTTACTGATTCATTTCAGTCCCGCGGCTTTATGAAGCGCTGCATTTCCCTGAGCATGCAAAAAATCATGCAAAATACCAGCATCAGGATTCATATCACACACACACACTCACACACACACTCACACACACACAAAACACCGCATTCACGTCAAGGTCACACACTGGAGTGTGTACATGTGTGGTGTGGGGAGTGTGTGATGGGTGCAGACCCCATACTCACACACACACACCCCACACACACAGAGACACTCACACACACAGACATGCACACATACTCACACACACACACACTCACGCACACACTCACACACTCTCACACACACCACACACACACACACACACATACAGTCACCACACACACACACTCATACTCTCTCTCTCTCTCTCTCTCTCTCTCTCACACACACACACACACACACACACGCACACTCATACGCCCACCCACACACACACACTCCACACACTATCACTCTCTCTCTCACTCTCACACACACACACTCAGAGCCACCTGACTCAGCATACTCCTTTCCTCGGGGCCTGTAGGAGCCATGAAGGAGAACACACACACACACAGGTGCTGGTGATTTAAGGCTAATGATAGGAGGCTTTCATGACTTCAATCCGCTTAAATAAAGCATGGCTTCCAATGTGAGCGGACATCTGCTCTTATCGAATGTTAAGAGTCTTCTGATGAAAACTCCACCATCTTTACAGAAACAAACAAACAAACAAATAAACATTTTATTCTCCCCGCTTTAGTTGCTAATAAGGCATGTGCTAGCTCTCCTGATATCATCACTTTATTTGAGTAGCGTGTTTATCTTCGAGTCTTATTATTATTTACTCGAACATTATTGAGGTGTTTGTTGTTGTGTTTTGATGTTTTTTTTTAAATTATATATATATATATATATATATATATATATATATATATATATATATATATTTTTATACGACAGGAGACGAGAAAAATGACAGGACGTGCGCGGCGCTGAAAGAGATCGGCACGCGCCATGCATGCTGAGCAGCCGTCGCCAGGGCAACCGCGTTGCGGCTCTGATAGGCCCGTCTCAGCGCGGTCACGTGACCCCGGCGGCTTTTCACGTCACCGGGGTTTCTGAGCCGAGAGCTGAGCTGAGCGCGCGCATTGACAGTCTGCGGAGTTTGGATTGGCGACTGTCTTTCTGCTCGCGCCTCTCTCTCTCTCTCTCTCTCTCTCTCTGTGTCTCTATACTCACACACACACACACACACACCCGAGCGTGTGTGTTCTGTCAGCGCGTCTCCAGGTTATGGACGTCTAACAGATCAGAAAACATCAGCTGTCCATCTACATTTACTGCGGTGAGTTTCTGTCTGTCCCACACACACACACACACACACACACACTGTCTATCTGTGCAAGACAAAAAACGAGCTTAATTAATAAAGAACCTAATTATGATATTAAAAACTTTTAGTGCACTAGACAGGAGCTGAAATAATAGACTGAAGTACCCTATCTAGTGCACTACATAGGGAGCGAGATGACAGTGTAGTGTACACTATTTGGTGCACTACATAAGAATGCTGTATTCTGTCATTTGGGTATGGCTTTCAGAGCTCTATAAGTAAGTGCATTGATTAAAGAATCAAAATAGACGTCTGCACCCTATCTCTCTAGTGCACTTGATGACTAATACAGAGATGTTCTAGTGTCAGGGCTGAGCGCTGAAGGTGTGATGGTCAACTGGTTCTGTTACACTGTCCGGTCCACTGCTCCATGGTGACATTACAGCTGGACACAGCGAGGGATGGCTTCTAAAAATATATTTAGTGCACTAAAAGATTTAGAGTTAAGTGCACTACAGGGGGTGATGCAGTAACGGCTTGGACTCGCTGTTTAGTGCACTAAAGGTTTCACAATAAGGCAGATGATTTGGGATCATAATGCAGCTGTGGCTGAGTGCAGAACTGGACAGTGTAGGCTGGACAGTGTGTGGACAGTGTGGAGTGGACAGTGTAGGCTGGACAGTGTGAGGACAGTGTGGAGTGGACATTGTGGGCTGGACTGTGTGGAGAGTGTGGAGTGGACGTTGTGGGCTGGACAGTGTGTGAACAGTGTGGAGTGGACATTGTGGGCTGGACAGTGTGTGGAGAGTGTGGAGTGGACAGTGTAGGCTGGACAGTGTGTGGACAGTGTGGAGTGGACAGTGTAGGCTGGACAGTGTGGAGTAGACGCTGTGGGCTGGACAGTGTGTGAACAGTGTGGAGTGGTCATTGTGGGCTGGACAGTGTGTGAACAGTGTGGAGTGGACATTGTGGGCTGGACAGTGTGTGAACAGTGTGGAGTGGACATTGTGGGCTGGACAGTGTGTGAACAGTGTGGAGTGGACATTGTGGGCTGGACAGTGTGTGAACAGTGTGGAGTGGACATTGTGGGCTGGACAGTGTGTGAACAGTGTGGAGTGGACATTGTGGGCTGGACAGTGTGTGGATAGTGTGGAGTGGACAGTGTAGGCTGGATAGTGTGTGGACAGTGTGGATTGGACGTTGTGGGCTGGACAGTGTGTGAACAGTTTGGAGTGGACATTGTAGGCTGGACAGTGTGGATATACAGTGTAGAGTGGACATTATGGGCTGGAAAGTGTGGCTATACAGTATAGAGTGGACAGTGTAGAGTGGATAGTGTGAAGTGGACATTGTCGTCTGGACAGTGTGGAGTGGGTTCCTTCTGGGTTCTCTGGGTTCTTCCCAGTGTCCAAAAACATGTCAGGTGGATCGGCATCTCTTGCTTACATCTCTAAATGTGATTCAAATGATTCATTTACATTACCAAACAACTCCTTAAGTGATTCAAATGAATAGCCTACATTTACAAACAACTCATTAAATGAATCAAATGATTCACCTAATTTTATAAGCAGCTTCTAGAGTAATTCACGTATGTATTTGTAGGCGACTCCTCAAGACTCATGAACATTTGTTAAAGACTCCTCTCCTGATTCCCTGACATTCGTAAGCGATTCCTCGAGCGATTCAAATGATTCAGTGACATTGGTAAACAACTCCTTGAGTGATTAACATTTGTAAGCGATTCCTTGAAGGATTCAAGTGATTCAATGACTTTGGTAAACGACTCATTGAGGGATTTACATTTGTAAACGATTCCTCAAATGATTCAGTGACTTTGGTAAACGACTCCTTGAGTGATTTTCATTTGTTAACGATTCGTCGAGCGATTCAAATGATTCAGTGTCTTTGGAAAATGACTCCTTGAGTGAGTTCGTCCCATTTGTTAATGTGTCCACGGCTGATTTACTTACATTTGTAAGTGACGCCTTGACTGATTTACATGATACATCCACTCCTCGAGCGGTCCAAATGATTCACTTATTTGTGTAAATGACTTCTCGAGTGCTTCACTTACGTTTGGAAATATTTCCTGGAGTGATTTACTTATACTTTTTGGATGTCTTGTCTTTATCTCAGGAGGTCTGACATGCCTTCTGTGCTGCTCTGATCAGAGTGTTTGTGTTTCTGCTGTATTTTATATATATATATATCGCAGTATTTATTTCTGTCCATATATGTGCAGTGCGGTTGTTGAATTGATCATAACTTCACACACTCTGGTGTCTTCCTGTGGAGTGGAGTGTAGGACACACACTGGTGCTGGGTGTTCTGGGTAAATTCACTGTAACAGATCATCAGTTATCAACACCACTCGGCTTACAGGAAGTCTCTCAGCCGTGTTCAGTCGTTTCACCATGTTTCTCTTCATGTTCGCACAACCAAAAGGTTTAATATGACACTTTGACACACACACACGCGCACACACACACACACACACACACACAAATAAAGCAGAACATGAGGCCTGAAACAAGTTTCCTTTTTGTGCCATTGAAGGGAGTGAAAGAGAAAAAGAGAGCGATGGTGATAGAGAGAGAGAGAGAGAGAGAGAGAGGTGAGCGCTCTGAGGAGTGAAAGTGAGAGGGTGTGTTTACAGCTGCACCGTATCCTTGTTTATAATGCGACTGCAGCTTTTATGAGGATGGAGC
>NC_080733.1:19082455-19117455 GCF_019097595.1 Hemibagrus wyckioides
ACTGAAGAAAGGTGGATGAAGGAGAAGAAGACTGTGAGACGGTGTCATCAGGGTCACGGTGGAAAAGTTTCGTAAAGCAGAGAGAGAAATAGTTCCAGTGTTTATATTTACCTTCTAAATAACGTCATCTCTACATCTTACACATCCTCAGGATCTTCATACGAATGTCATGTAAAGACAGACAATCAGAAAGAGAGACTAATAGAGAGAGGCAGAAAGACAGACAGACAATAAGAGAGACAGACTGATGGACAGAGAGACTGATAGAGAGAGGCAGAAAGACAGACAGACAATAAGAGAGACAGACTGATGGACAGAGAGACTGATAGAGAGAGGCAGAAAGACAGACAGACAATAAGAGAGACAGACTAATGGAAAGACAGTCAGATAAGACAGACTGACATGGACAAAGAGGCAGACAGACATTCAGAGAGACAGACTGATGGAGAGAGACAGACAGGTGGACAGAGAGAGACTGATGACAAAGACAAAGAGACAGACAGCGATAAGGACAGACAAACAGATAAACAAACAGAGAGCACAGCACAGATAGGCTGACAGAGACTAGTGGACAGACAGATGAACAAACAGACTGAAGGGTGGATAGATGGACAGACAGAGAGGTAGACAGACTGAGAGAGAGACAGGTGGAGACAGAGTGATAGACAGTGATATGGGCAGACAAACAGATGAGCAAATAGACAGACAGAGAGACAGTCTGATGGACAGACAGAGAGACAGTCAGATGGACAGACAGACAGAAAGATAGACAGACAGATGGATAGACAGAGAGACAGTCAGATGGACAGACAGAGAGATCACTGAGTAAACTCTGCTTTGTTTGAATCACATGAGTTCATCACAGTTCTATCCAGATGGTTCCAGATGGTGTAGCCTGGAATTCTGTGAACTCTCCCGGGAGGAGAGAGACGACGTGCCGATTATTCCGGAGCGGTGGACAGAGCGTGACAGTGTGAGACGCGTGTGGGACGTTAACGTGAGGTTTAGTGGGAAAGCGCGCAGCTCTGCAGCAGAAACATGAACACGTTCAGCTGCTCACGTCTGTTCACCTCCCAAAAAAGAGCAGGGTATGAGTGGCATGTGAGGAACGAACCGCCCCAGTCCCTCGCTTTTACCCCCACTACTCTCTTCCCAGAAGTGGTAGAGTGAGCACGCTCTCTCTCTCTCTCTCTCTCTCTCTCTCCCTCTCTCTCTCTCTCTCTCTCTCTCTCTCTCTCTCTCTCTCTCTCTCTCTCTCTCTCTCTCTCTCTCTCTCTCTCTCTCTCTCTCTCTCTCTCTCTCTCTCTCTCTCTCCCTCTCTCTCTCTCTCCCTCTCTCTCTCCCTCTCTCTCTCTCTCTCTCCCTCTCTCTCTCTCTCTCTCTCTCCCTCTCTCTCTCTCTCTCTCTCTCTCTCTCTCTCTCTCTCTCTCTCTCTCTCCCTCTCTCTCTCTCTCTCTCTCTCTCTCCCTCTCTCTCTCTCTCTCTCTCTCTCTCTCCCTCTCTCTCTCTCTCCCTCTCTCTCTCTCTCTCTGATGATGCTTTTGGGAAACTGGCCTGGGTTTAGTTCTCATAATACACTTTAAGATAAATAATTGAATAAGAGGCAGAGTGGAACAGAGTCATCTTCCTCTCCACAGACTCAGATCTTATTTGAATCGACTCACAGTTCGTTTTTCGTCTGTTCTGAGGCTTTGATCTTTCTGTTCTAATGTTTATAAAACTGTATATGAACTACAGCTCTATATCATACAGAGACCACGCCTCCTTCACTAGAACTGACTCACATATAGGCCATGCCTCCTTCAGTAAAACTGACTCACACAGAGGCCACGCCTCCTTCACTAGAACTGACTCACACAGAGGTCACGCCTCCTTAACTAGGAGTGACACACACAGAGGCCACGCCTCCTTCACTAGAACTGACACAGACTTTTGGACTGTACCATCTCGTGTGTTGCCACGGCGTTACATACCACAGCGTCATCAGGGAGCTAACAGAGGCAATAAGAGTCTTAGAGTTAATTTGAGACATGACCTTTGGCTTGTTGATCAGAACACGGCTTTAAGGTGGAGAACTTCTGGGGATACGAGGCTGAGCGAGGGATCAGCAATGATGTCACAGTGTAAGAGAACATGAGGAGGGATGAAAGGGTACAGACAGAGAGAGAGAGAGAGAGAGAGAGAGAGAGAGAGAGTGACAGACAGTGAGAGAGAATGAGAGACAGACAATAAGACAGAGAGAGAGAGAGACAGACAGACAGATAGAGACAGAGAGAGAGAGAGAGGCGGACAGAGAGAGAGTGACAGACAGTGAGAGTGATAGAGAAAAAGAGAGAGACAGACAGAGAGAGAGAGAGACAAACAGATAGAGACAGAGAGAAACAGACAGAGAGAGAGAGACAGACAGATAGGAAAAGGCTGGAGAGGTGAGGTGAGCGTGAGACAGAAAGAGAGACAAGTTCTGAAAATCTGTTGAGTCTGTTGTCCTGAAAATTGCTGTATTTTATTCAGGGAGTGTGAACACATTTCTCTTCCTCTTCATTAACGACAGCCTTAATTAAAAAAAAAAATCCATCGCCATGGTGACATGCAAATGAGTCCGATCCATTAAGCAATTAAAGTGTCTGTTATGAAAGGATAGAAGAGGGGAAATTAAACAGGATGGATGCATACAAACAGACACACACACACACACAATGCTGAGTGTCTGGTCTGTATTTTAAATATTAATAGTGTCACATATTTACACACAGGTCTGTTGTGTGTTGTCACATGATCAGGGTCACACATCTGCAGATGATTCAGCCAGTGGACCATCAGGGTCAGTAAGTCCTTCTCTGCTGCTCTAAACAGCATTGATCTGAATCACTGACTTGCATTTTAATATATTTAATATATTTTTCCATGAATGTGTATTAAATTATTCCCAATAGTCTATTCTCTACATTTCTTAGCTTTTCTCTCGGTTGTGCTGCTTCCAGTAGTGTATATTTATGATAAGAGTATTTATCCAATCATATTTCAGCCAGTGGATGACATCATGTGTTACCAGAGTGAAAGAAATCTGCCTTAAGGCCTTCAGAATCAATAGTGCAGGCGCCCGGAGCTTAAAATAAGTGGCAATGAAACTGTTCCATTAACCAATCAGATTTCGAGTTGGCGTCACTGGGGCCATCTAGCAGGCATACGATTATGTTAGCAATTTCCCGTCCTTTGATTGGATAATTGGAGTAGTCAGAGACAGTGACCCGCCCATATACAGTGTTTCTATATTCACTGTGTCTCATTTCGGATGCTGCGTCCTCCGGAGATTGCAGTTTGCTGCATACGGCATCAAGAATGTCTTTATAGAGAAAAGTAACCGTAATAAAATGGACTATTCCTTGTGAGGTGTGAAATATTGTAGACTGATTTCTTTTTTACTTTGCTATTTAAAGGTTGATTAGTATCTATTGCCGTGGCAATATTTAAGGGGGGCTCAGCCCCCAATGAGGGTATAATAGTAAAAAATAAATAAATAAATAAATAAAATAGGTTTAACTAACAGGGTAAGATGGTAAACTTATTCCACTGTATTGCACAGATGTGTTTAACATTTGAGTAATGAACAAGCCAAATACGAGTGTTCCTGATCACACACACACACACACACACACACACACTTGTCCTCTGATCCTCGCTCTGCGACGCCGCGCTCTGCGGATTGAAGAACGCGCTGAAAGACGGGGAGGAGCCGAAGTCTGCCGCCGTATTCATATGAAATTTAAAGGGGACTGAGGAGATCACCAATTTGTGTAGAGTTTATGGAGAATCACAGAATTTTAGGAGGGCTGAGTAGAAATGGCCTAGCGACGACCAAGGTGGCGTCATAATGATGGTATAGAGGTGGATTAATTTAGGAAGGACACCAGTGAAGGCCTATGTGTGAAACATACAGCCTGCCACTGGATTCAGCTCACCTGTGTGTAGTTCACACCTCTGAGGTCACAGAGCTTTCTCGAGCAGAAGCGTCAGAGACGGGTTTTTAAATAACGCCTTTAAACACAAGCACTCGCCTTTTAACCCCAATGAAAAAAAATTAGGGATAGAAAATTCTGACTGAAGAAGAAAGCAGCTGGAAATCGTCAGTTAAGGTTCATGTTTTTAAATAACCAGAGAAACACTCCATACAGCTGTGCTGAGGAGAAAAGCATCTCACAACACACAACACTGCCCTAACTGATGCTAATTCACCATAACAACCCCGGTCCCATTCCTGTTCCGCCTCCTGAACACAGAGCAAAGACCAAACATCATACATGTCCTCCTCAGACAATGTTCCAGACTGAGAAAAGAAAGGAATAATGGGAATGAATAAAGACGGAGAGATAAAGACTGACACAGAAAGAGGAGAGAAATAAAGACAGAATAAAATAGACAAGAAAAAAGAAAAGGTGAGGAACAAAGAGGAGAAAGAGAGAGAGAAAGAGGGGGGGGGACAGACAGACAGACAGAAAAACAGAGAGAGAGAGAGAAGGAAAGAAGGGGAAAGAGAGAGAGGTGGAGGACTTCCTGTTTACTGGATGCATTATTCTCTCTCATTCTCTGTCTTTCAGTATCACACACACACACAAAGCTTGTGTTCAGGCGAGGGGAAAAGGTTGTGGTGTGTGTGAAGTCGATTTGCATCAGGAAATGATGCTGCTGCAGATGCTTGTATGTACACACACATGCTGTGTGTGTGTGTGAGCAATGGAAAATTCGGTTGATGATAGGTGAGCGTGAAGCAGAGGAAGAGTGCACAAGGTGCAGCGTCTGTTCATCACATTTACACACCACTCTTCACATCCTGCACCACACACACACACACACACACCCTGTTGGTTACACTGCCTTAGTAAAGACCTACATAACGCTCTTCCTACATCATGCCTCAGTAACTAGGACATTTTTTAACTTTTAGTTGGTTGTTGTTTTTATTTTATTTTATTTTATTTTATTTTATTTTATTTTATTTTATTTTATTTTATTTTATTTTAATTAAAGCTGCTGTTTTTATAACATTTTATAAAAAATAAAAATAGTATAACAATTTTTGAAAGAATATAAATATTTTTATATTATAGAAAATATCCAAATTTTCAAGTTACCATCATTCACAGTAACCATGAGAATCTTGAGAACAACAACAGTAATAATAATAATTCAAAATATTAATAATCTGAAAACAAAAAATTAAAACAATAAAAACACTTAGCAAAAATTAATTTATTTATTATTTATTTTCTTTCTTTATTTTTTTATTTCTCCTGTTCACATTTAATCTTTTTTTGTTTGTCGACATTCATTTTATTTCCTTATGTCATCATGGCATTTATGCTAATGAGGAGGGTGTGGCTTGTACACACCAGTAGTACATCATTGGCTGGTTCACATCAGTACATGGTTTATTCGTGTAGCGATCAGTCAGTGAAGTGAAGTGAAGTGAAAGGAATGTTCTAGAAGCTTCTCAGTATGCACACAAACAACACCCCCCCACACACACACAAAGATTAAACACTATCATCTGCTTTAGCTTGTGTTTTGAAAGTTTGTGATTACTGTAATAATTCTGATGTTCCACATAAACCCTGGGTTCTTTTTGTAGGATACCTTGGTGTGTGTGTGTGTTGGTGTGTGTGATGGTGTTTGTTGATTGGTGTTTGAGGTGTTTGATGGTGAAAATCGGTGTGTGTTGGATGTGGTAAGTTGGTGTTCAGTGATAAATGGTGTTGTTGTGATGTTGGTATTTGGATTTGAGTAAAGTGTTTGGTGTTTGATCTCTCTCTCTCTCTCTCTCTCTCTCTTTCTCTCTCTCTCAGCTGAAACAGAATACTCATCGTAATGGGGAAGCAGAACAGCAAGCTCCGTCCCGAGGTGATCCAGGACCTGGTGGAGAGCACTGACTTCACCGAGGAGGAGATTCAGGAGTGGTATAAGGGCTTCCTCCGGGACTGTCCCAGTGGTGCGCTGACCATGGAAGAGTTCAAGAAGATCTACGGCAACTTCTTTCCGTATGGAGACGCGTCCAAATTTGCCGAGCACGTCTTCCGAACCTTCGACGCCAACGGGGACGGGACGATAGACTTCCGAGAGTTTATCATTGCGCTGAGCATCACGTCGCGTGGCCAGCTGGACCAGAAGCTCAAGTGGGCCTTCAGCATGTATGACCTGGACGGCAACGGCTACATCAGCAAGGACGAGATGCTGGAGATCGTACAGGTCGGCATGACAACCTGCTCTTTATTCTGAACCGCAGCGTTTCTCTTCCAGCATGGCTTCTTTACACACAGGAGGGAGTTTAGCGTTTAGCCAATTAACATGAGCAGAATCGATGAGTCAGAGCCACAGCGCTCGGCTCGCCTTCCCAGAGCGGGAAGAAAAGGAACACAGCAGCAGTCTGAAAATAATTGTGATGAAAGTGTGCTAGCTTGACACTAATGCACCAATTATCCTCTGCATCCAGAGCGAAAGCACAAACAGCTGGTGCTCATCATCTCCATCCCACTCGCTGTCACTCATATAACCGGCTCAGCAAAATACTGTACATTAGAGCAGAGCTACAGGAAGTGAGCTAACGTCCTGTGGAAAAAAAATCCAGAATGAGAGTGTTCGATAAAAACAAATCCAACATCACATACCAGAAACATTCTGCATCAAACACCAGCAAACACCTCAAAGCACTCAACGTTTTCTTTGCTTTATATTGTTCTTTATATTAACAATAAGACACAAGATTCAGCTTGACTGAACACAATCACCAGCAAACACCACTAATCACCAACAAACACCACTAATCACCAACAATCAGCAACAAATACCAGCAAACACCACTAAACACCAACAAACACTACCAATCACCAACAAACATTTTCAAACACCAACAATCACCCACAAACACTACCAATCACCACTACCAAGAACAATCACCAACAAATGCCAACAAATACCAATCAAACACTAACGATCACCAAACACCTACAATCACCAACAGACACTTGCAAACACCAACAAACACCATTAATCACCACTACAAATAACAATCATCAACAAATACCAACAAACACCACCAATCACCACTACCAACAACAATAACCAACAAACACCACTAATCACCAACAAACTAACATTCACCAACAAACACTGCTAATCACCAACAATCACCTACATACCTTAACGAACACCACTAATCACCACTACCAACAACAAACATCAACAAATACCAACAAACACCACCAATCACCAATAAACACTAACAATCACCAACAAACAACTGCATACTAATAACCAGCAAATTCTACTAATCACCAACAATCACCTACATACACCAGAAATCACAAACAAATACCAACAAACACCAGCAGACACAATCAGAACATTACCAAAATTGATTATTACATAACAACCGATAAACACCAACATTTATCAAATATAAACATCCAATAATTAACATCAGATACCAACAAATATCATCAAACACCTTCATCATCAAAACATAAACCTTTCATATTTAGCATCAAGTACTAGCCAATACCAAAAAACATCAGCATCCGAAAACACCAGCATTTACCATCAAACACCAACATATACCATCAAACATCAGCATTCAACATCAAACACCAGCATTCACCATCAAACACCATCATTTACCATCAAACACCAGCATCCACAAACACCATCATTTACCATCAAACACCAGCATTCACCATCAAACACCATCATTTACCATCAAACACCAGCATCCACAAACACCATCATTTACCATCAAACACCAGCATTCACCATCAAACACCAGCATCCACAAACACCAGCATTCACCATCAAACATCAGCATCCGAAAACACCACATTTACCATCAAACACCAGCATTCACCATCAAACACCATCATTTACCATCAAACACCAGCATTCACCATCAAACACCATCATTTACCATCAAACACCAGCATTCACCATCAAACACCAGCATTTACCATCAAACACCAGCATCCACAAACACCATCATTTACCATCAAACACCAGCATCTGAAAACACCACATTTACCATCAAACACCAGCATTCACCATCAAACACCATCATTTACCATCAAACACCAGCATTCACCATCAAACACCAGCATTTACCATCAAACACCAGCATCCACAAACACCATCATTTACTATCAAACACCAGCATCCACAAACACCAGCATTTACCATCAAACACCAGCATTCACAAATACCAGCATTTGCCATCAAACACCAACATATACCATCAAACATCAGCATTTACCATCAAACGCAAGCATCCACAAACACCAGCATTTACCATCAAACACCAGCATTCACCATCAAACACCAGCATTCACAAACACCAGCATTTACATTCAAACACCAGCATTCACCATCAAACACCAGCATCCACAAACACCAGCATTTATCATCAAACACCAGCATTCACAAACACCAGCATTTACCATCAAACACCAGCATCCACAAACACCAGCATTTACCATCAAACACCAACATATACCATCAAACATCAGCATTTACCATCAAACATCAGCATTTGCCATCAAACATCAGCATTCACCATCAAACACCAGCATTTACCATCAAACACCAGCATCCACAAACACCATCATTTACCATCAAACACCAGCATCCACAAACACCAGCATTTACCATCAAACATCAGCATTTGCCATCTAACATCAGCATTCACCATCAAACACCAGCATTCACCATCAAACACCAGCATCCACAAACACCAGCATTCACCATCAAACACCAGCATCCACAAACACCAGCATTTACCATCAAACACCAACATATACCATCAAACATCAGCATTTACCATCAAACATCAGCATTTGCCATCAAACATCAGCATTCACCATCAAACACCATTATTTACCATCAAACACCATCATTTACCATCAAACACCAGCATTTACCATTAAACACCAGCATCCACAAACACCAGCATTCACCATCAAACACCAGCATCCACAAACACCAGCATTTACCATCAAACACCATCATTTACCATCAAACACCAGCATCCACAAACACCAGCATTTACCATCAAACATCAGCATCCACAAACACCAGCATTTACCATCAAACATCAGCATTTGCCATCTAACATCAGCATTCACCATCAAACACCAGCATTCACCATCAAACACCAGCATTTACCATCAAACACCAACATATACCATCAAACACCAGCATCCACAAACACCAGCATTTACCATCAAACACCAGCATTCACAAACACCAGCATTTGCCATCAAACACCAACATATACCATCAAACATCAGCATTTACCATCAAACGCAAGCATCCACAAACACCAGCATTTACCATCAAACACCAGCATTCACCATCAAACACCAGCATTCACAAACACCAGCATTTACATTCAAACACCAGCATTCACCATCAAACACCAGCATCCACAAACACCAGCATTTATCATCAAACACCAGCATTCACAAACACCAGCATTTACCATCAAACACCAGCATCCACAAACACCAGCATTTACCATCAAACACCAACATATACCATCAAACATCAGCATTTACCATCAAACATCAGCATTTGCCATCAAACATCAGCATTCACCATCAAACACCAGCATTTACCATCAAACACCAGCATCCACAAACACCATCATTTACCATCAAACACCAGCATCCACAAACACCAGCATTTACCATCAAACATCAGCATTTGCCATCTAACATCAGCATTCACCATCAAACACCAGCATTCACCATCAAACACCAGCATCCACAAACACCAGCATTCACCATCAAACACCAGCATCCACAAACACCAGCATTTACCATCAAACACCAACATATACCATCAAACATCAGCATTTACCATCAAACATCAGCATTTGCCATCAAACATCAGCATTCACCATCAAACACCATTATTTACCATCAAACACCATCATTTACCATCAAACACCAGCATTTACCATTAAACACCAGCATCCACAAACACCAGCATTCACCATCAAACACCAGCATCCACAAACACCAGCATTTACCATCAAACACCATCATTTACCATCAAACACCAGCATCCACAAACACCAGCATTTACCATCAAACATCAGCATCCACAAACACCAGCATTTACCATCAAACACCAGCATCCACAAACACCAGCATTCACCATCAAACATCAGCATCTGAAAACACCAGCATTCACCATCAAACATCAGCATCCGAAAACACCAGCATTTACCATCAAACACCAGCATTCACCATCAAACACCAGCATTTACCATCAAACATCAGCATCCGAAAACACCAGCATTTACCATCAAACACCAACATATACCATCAAACATCAGCATTCAACATCAAACGCCAGCATTCACCATCAAACACCAGCATTTACCATCAAACACCAGCATTTACCATCAAACACCAGCATTTACCATCAAACATCAGCATCCGAAAACACCAGCATTTACCATCAAACACCAACATATACCATCAAACATCAGCATTCAACATCAAACACCAGCATTCACCATCAAACACCATCATTTACCATCAAACACCAGCATCCACAAACACCATCATTTACCATCAAACACCAGCATTCACCATCAAACACCAGCATTTACCATCCAACACCAGCATTTACCATCAAACACCAGCATCCACAAACACCAGCATTCACCATCAAACATCAGCATCCGAAAACACCAGCATTCACCATCAAACATCAGCATCTGAAAACACCACATTTACCATCAAACACCAGCATTCACCATCAAACACCAGCATTTACCATCAAACACCAGCATTCACCATCAAACACCATCATTTACCATCAAACACCAGCATTCACCATCAAACACCATCATTTACCATCAAACACCAGCATTCACCATCAAACACCATCATTTACCATCAAACACCAGCATTCACCATCAAACACCATCATTTACCATCAAACACCAGCATTCACCATCAAACACCATCATTTACCATCAAACACCAGCATTCACCATCAAACACCAGCATTTACCATCAAACACCAGCATCCACAAACACCATCATTTACCATCAAACACCAGCATCCACAAACACCAGCATTTACCATCAAACACCAGCATTCACAAACACCAGCATTTACCATCAAACACCAAAATATACCATCAAACATCAGCATTTACCATCAAACACCAAAATATACCATCAAACATCAGCATTTACCATCAAACATCAGCATTTACCATCAAACATCAGCATTCACCATCAAACACCAGCATTTACCATCAAACACCAGCATCCACAAACACCATTATTTACCATCAAACACCATCATCCACAAACACCATCATTTACCATCAAACACCAGCATTTGCCATCTAACATCAGCATTCACCATCAAACACCAGCATTCACCATCAAACACCAGCATCCACAAACACCAGCATTCACCATCAAACACCAGCATCCACAAACACCAGCATTCACCATCAAATACCAGCATCCACAAACACCAGCATTTACCATCAAACACCAACATATACCATCAAACATCAGCATTTACCATCAAACATCAGCATTTGCCATCAAACATCAGCATTCACCATCAAACACCAGCATTTACCATCAAACACCAACATATACCATCAAACATCAGCATTTACCATCAAACATCAGCATTTGCCATCAAACATCAGCATTCACCATCAAACACCAGCATTTACCATCAAACACCAGCATCCACAAACACCATCATTTACCATCAAACACCAGCATCCACAATCACCAGTATTTACCATCAAACATCAGCATATAGCATCAAACACCATCATCCACAAACACCATCATTTACCATCAAACACCAGCATCCACAAACACCAGCATTTACCATCAAACACCAGCATTCACCATCAAACACCAGCATTCACAAACACCATCATTTACCATCAAACACCAGCATCCACAAACACCAGCATTTACCATCAAACACCATCATTTACCATCAAACACCATCATTTACCATCAAACACCAGCATCCACAAACATCAGCATTTACCATCAAACATCAGCATCCACAAACATCAGCATTCACCATCAAACACCAGCATCCACAAACACCAGCATTCACCATCAAACATCAGCATCCGAAAACACCAGCATTCACCATCAAACATCAGCATCCGAAAACACCACATTTACCATCAAACACCAGCATTCACCATCAAACACCAGCATTTACCATCAAATACCAGCATCCACAAACACCAGCATTTACCATCAAACACCAGCATTCACCATCAAACACCATCATTTACCATCAAACACCAGCATTCACAAACACCAGCATTTACCATCAAACACCATCATTTCCCATCAAACGCAAGCATCCACAAACACCAGCATTCACCATCAAATACCAGCATCCACAAACACCAGCATTTACCATCAAACACCAACATATACCATCAAACATCAGCATTTACCATCAAATGTAAGCATCCACAAACACCAGCATTCACCATCAAACACCAGCATCCACAAACACCAGCATTCACCATCAAACACCAGCATCCACAAACACCAGCATTTACCATCAAACACCAACATATACCATCAAACATCAGCATTTACCATCAAACATCAGCATTTGCCATCAAACATCAGCATTCACCATCAAACACCAGCATTTACCATCAAACACCAGCATCCACAAACACCATCATTTACCATCAAACACCAGCATCCACAATCACCAGTATTTACCATCAAACATCAGCATATAGCATCAAACACCATCATCCACAAACACCATCATTTACCATCAAACACCAGCATCCACAAACACCAGCATTTACCATCAAACACCAGCATTCACCATCAAACACCAGCATTCACCATCAAACACCAGCATCCACAAACACCATCATTTACCATCAAACACCAGCATCCACAAACACCAGCATTTACCATCAAACACCATCATTTACCATCAAACACCATCATTTACCATCAAACACCAGCATCCACAAACATCAGCATTTACCATCAAACATCAGCATCCACAAACATCAGCATTCACCATCAAACACCAGCATCCACAAACACCAGCATTCACCATCAAACATCAGCATCCGAAAACACCAGCATTTACCATCAAACACCAGCATTTACCATCAAATACCAGCATCCACAAACATCAGCATTTACCATCAAACACCAGCATTCACCATCAAACACCATCATTTACCATCAAACACCAGCATTCACAAACACCAGCATTTACCATCAAACACCATCATTTCCCATCAAACGCAAGCATCCACAAACACCAGCATTCACCATCAAATACCAGCATCCACAAACACCAGCATTTACCATCAAACACCAACATATACCATCAAACATCAGCATTTACCATCAAACATCAGCATTTGCCATCAAACATCAGCATTCACCATCAAACATCAGCATTCACCATCAAACACCAGAATTTACCATCAAACATCAGCATTTGCCATCAAACATCAGCATTCACCATCAAACATCAGCATTTACCATCAAACGCAAGCATCCACAAACACCAGCATTCACCATCAAATACCAGCATCCACAAACACCAGCATTTACCATCAAACACCAACATATACCATCAAACATCAGCATTTACCATCAAACATCAGCATTTGCCATCAAACATCAGCATTCACCATCAAACACCAGCATTTACCATCAAACACCAGCATCCACAAACACCATCATTTACCATCAAACACCAGCATCCACAATCACCAGTATTTACCATCAAACATCAGCATATAGCATCAAACACCATCATCCACAAACACCATCATTTACCATCAAACACCAGCATCCACAAACACCAGCATTTACCATCAAACACCAGCATTCACCATCAAACACCAGCATCCACAAACACCATCATTTACCATCAAACACCAGCATCCACAAACACCAGCATTTACCATCAAACACCATCATTTACCATCAAACACCATCATTTACCATCAAACACCAGCATCCACAAACATCAGCATTTACCATCAAACATCAGCATCCACAAACATCAGCATTCACCATCAAACACCAGCATCCACAAACACCAGCATTCACCATCAAACATCAGCATCCGAAAACACCAGCATTCACCATCAAACATCAGCATCCGAAAACACCACATTTACCATCAAACACCAGCATTCACCATCAAACACCAGCATTTACCATCAAATACCAGCATCCACAAACACCAGCATTTACCATCAAACACCATCATTTACCATCAAACACCATCATTTACCATCAAACACCAGCATCCACAAACATCAGCATTTACCATCAAACATCAGCATCCACAAACATCAGCATTCACCATCAAACACCAGCATCCACAAACACCAGCATTCACCATCAAACATCAGCATCCGAAAACACCAGCATTTACCATCAAACACCAGCATTTACCATCAAATACCAGCATCCACAAACACCAGCATTTACCATCAAACACCAGCATTCACCATCAAACACCATCATTTACCATCAAACACCAGCATTCACAAACACCAGCATTTACCATCAAACACCATCATTTCCCATCAAACGCAAGCATCCACAAACACCAGCATTCACCATCAAATACCAGCATCCACAAACACCAGCATTTACCATCAAACACCAACATATACCATCAAACATCAGCATTTACCATCAAACATCAGCATTTGCCATCAAACATCAGCATTCACCATCAAACACCAGCATTTACCATCAAACATCAGCATTTGCCATCAAACACCAGCATTTACCATCAAACGCAAGCATCCACAAACACCAGCATTCACCATCAAATACCAGCATCCACAAACACCAGCATTTACCATCAAACACCAACATATACCATCAAACATCAGCATTTACCATCAAACATCAGCATTTGCCATCAAACATCAGCATTCACCATCAAACACCAGCATTTACCATCAAACACCAGCATCCACAAACACCATCATTTACCATCAAACACCATCATCCACAAACACCATCATTTACCATCAAACACCAGCATCCACAAACACCAGCATTTACCATCAAACACCAGCATTCACCATCAAACACCAGCATCCACAAACACCATCATTTACCATCAAACACCAGCATCCACAAACACCAGCATTTACCATCAAACACCATCATTTACCATCAAACACCATCATTTACCATCAAACACCAGCATCCACAAACATCAGCATTTACCATCAAACATCAGCATCCACAAACATCAGCATTCACCATCAAACACCAGCATCCACAAACACCAGCATTCACCATCAAACATCAGCATCCGGAAACACCAGCATTCACCATCAAACACCAGCATTTACCATCAAACACCAGCATTCACCATCAAACACCAGCATTTACCATCAAATACCAGCATCCACAAACACCAGCATTTACCATCAAACACCAGCATTCACCATCAAACATCAGCATCCGAAAACACCACATTTACCATCAAACACCAGCATCCACAAACACCAGCATCCACAAACACCAGCATTTACCATCAAACACCAGCATATACCATCAAACATCAGCATTTACCATCAAACATCAGCATCCACAAACACCAGCATATACCATCAAACACCAGCATATACCAAACACCATCATCCACAAACACCAGTATATACCATCAAACACCAGCATATACCATCAAACACCAGCATCCACAAACACCAGCATTTACCATCAAACACCAGCATATACCATCAAACATCAGCATTTACCATCAAACATCAGCATCCACAAACACCAGCATATACCATCAAACACCAGCATATACCAAACACCATCATCCACAAACACCAGTATATACCATCAAACACCAGCATATACCATCACACACCAGCATCCACAAACACCAGCGTTTACCATCAAACGTGAGCATCCACAAACACCAGCATTCACCATCAAACATCAGCATTTACCATCAAACATCAGCATCCACAAACACCAGCATATACCATCAAACACCAGCATATACCATCAAACACCAGCATATACCATCAAACACCAGCATCCACAAACACCAGCATATACCATCAAACACCAGCATATACCATCAAACACCATCATCCACAAACACCATCTTTCACCATCAAACACCAGCATCCACAAACACCAGCATATACCATCAATCACCATCATCCACAAACATCAGCATTTACCATCAAACACCAGCATCCACAAACACCAGCGTTTACCATCAAACGTGAGCATCCACAAACACCAGCATTTACCATCAAACACCAGCATTCACCATCAAACACCAGCATTTACATTCAAACACCAGCATTCACAAACACCAGCATTTACCATCAAACACCAACATATACCATCAAACATCAGCATTTGCCATCAAACACCATCATTTACCATCAAACACCAGCATTTGCCATCAAACACCAGCATCCACAAACACCATCATTTACCATCAAACACCAGCATCCACAAACACCAGCATTTACCATCAAACACCACCATCCACAAACACCAGCATTTACCATCAAACGCAAGCATCCACAAACACCAGCACATACCATCAAACACCAGCATCCAGAAACACCAACATTTACCATCAAACACCAGCATTTACCATCAAACACCAGTATATACCATCAAACACCAGCATTTACCATCAAACACCAGCATTTACCATCAAACACCAGCATCCACAAACACAATCATTTACCATCAAACACCAGCATCCACAAACACCAGCATTTACCATCAAACACCAGCATTTACCATCAAACACCACCATCCACAAACACCAGCATTTACCATCAAACACAAGCATCCACAAACACCAGCACATACCATCAAACACCAGCATCCAGAAACACCATCATTTACCATCAAACACCAGCATTTACCATCAAACACCAGTATATACCATCAAACACCAGCATTTACCATCAAACACCAGCATTTACCATCAAACACCAGCATCCACAAACATAGACAGTGTAATAGACAATAAATATGTTCGAAGATGAGTGTTGGTGTTTAAAACACTGGTGTAACTGGCTTGTGATGGTAAAGCTGGTGTTCAGGGTTGTATGTTGATCTGCGAAGGGGAATGTTGCTGCTCAGTGGTGTTTAGTAATGGGGAGTGTGTTATTGAAATGGTGGTGTTTGGGAATGTTGGAGTTTTAAGGTGTTTGATGAAGAATGTCAATATTTGAGGAATCCTAGTGTTTAATTTATAAGAAATTTAGTGTTTGAGGAATCCTGGTTTGTGATGTTTAAGAACGTTAGTATTTGAGGAATCCTGATGTTTAAGAATGTTGATGTTTGAGGACTCCTAGAATCCTAAAGTTTAAGAATGTTGATGTTTGAGGAATCCTGATGTTTAAGAATGTTGGTGTTTGAGGAATCCTGGTGTTTAAGAATGTTGGTGTTTGAGGAATCCTGGTGTTTAAGAATGTTGGTGTTTGAGGAATCCTGATGTTTAAGAATGTTGATGTTTGAGGAATCCTGGTGTTTAAGAATGTTGGTGTTTGAGGAATCCTGGTGTTTAAGAATGTTGGTGTTTGAGGAATCCTGATGTTTAAGAATGTTGGTGTTTGAGGAATCCTGATGTTTAAGAATGTTGGTGTTTGAGGAATCCTGGTGTTTAAGAATGTTGGTGTTTGAGGAATCCTGGTGTTTAAGAATGTTGGTGTTTGAGGAATCCTGGTGTTTAAGAATGTTGGTGTTTGAGGAATCCTGGTGTTTAAGAATGTTGGTGTTTGAGGAATCCTGGTGTTTAAGAATGTTGGTGTTTGAGGAATCCTGATGTTTAAGAATGTTGGTGTTTGAGGAATCCTGGTGTTTAAGAATGTTGGTGTTTGAGGAATCCTGGTGTTTAAGAATGTTGGTGTTTGAGGAATCCTGGTGTTTAAGAATGTTGGTGTTTGAGGAATCCTGGTGTTTAAGAATGTTGGTGTTTGAGGAATCCTGGTGTTTAAGAATGTTGATGTTTGAGGAATCCTGGTGTTTAAGAATGTTGGTGTTTGAGGAATCCTGGTGTTTGTTGTTTAAGAATGTTGGTATTTGTTAGTGTTTGAAGGTAAGACAAGAGATGGTGTTTGTTGGTGTTTAGTGTGACGCCGTCTCAGAGAGGTGAGAGGGATTTATGAGAGTGAAGCGTAAACACTTCGAGGTCTTGAAACACCTCGCTCACGTCATATTACTGACCTGACAAACAAACACTGCCATCTGGACTCTGGTTAAGTTTTATTCCAGAGAACCCTGCTCTCCATTCGAACCCGAGACTCATTCCACACACTGTTATATTACAGATTCATCTGTTTCAGATGTAGATGTTTCCTCTTGGTTGGTTTGTTACATCTTTGTTCTGGTCTCCTCAGGCTATCTATAAGATGGTGTCATCGGTGATGAAGATGCCGGAGGATGAATCCACACCGGAGAAAAGAACGGAGAAAATCTTCCGGCAGATGGATAAAAACCGTGATGGTGAGTGGACACACACTTCTGTCTAATTATCACCAGAGTCTGACCTCACTGACCATCATGTAGCTGAATGAACACAAATCCACACACACACAATACAACACTGGGTGATAATCCGAAAAATATACAATCATACACAACCACACACAACTGTACACTATCATACACAACCACACACAACTGTACACAATCATACGCAACCACACACTACTGTACACTATCATACACAACCACACACAACTGTACACTATCATACACAACCACACAACTGTACACAATCATACGCAACCACACACTACTGTACACTATCATACACAACCACACAACTGTACACAATCATACGCAACCACACACTACTGTACACTATCATACACAACCACACACAACTGTACACTATCATACACAACCACACAACTGTACACAATCATACACAACCACACACAACTGTACACTATCACACACAACCACACACAACTGTACACTATCACACACAACCACACACAACTGTACACTATCATACACAACCACACACTACTGTACACTATCACACACAACCACACACAACTGTACACTATCACACACAACCACACACTACTGTACACTATCATACACAACCACACACAACTGTACACTATCATACACAACCACACACAACTGTACACTATCATACACAACCACACAACTGTACACAATCATATGCAACCACACACAACTGTACACTATCATACACAACCACACACAACTGTACACTATCATACACAACCACACACAACTGTACACTATCATACACAACCACACACAACTGTACACTATCATACACAACCACACACTACTGTACACTATCATACACAACCACACACAACTGTACACTATCATACACAACCACACACAACTGTACACTATCATACACAACCACACAACTGTACACAATCATACGCAACCACACACAACTGTACACTATCATACACAACCACACACAACTGTACACTATCATACACAACCACACAACTGTACACAATCATACGCAACCACACACAACTGTACACTATCATACACAACCACACAACTGTACACAATCATACACAACCACACACAACTGTACACTATCATACACAACCACACACAACTGTACACAATCATACACAACCACACACAACTGTACACTATCATACACAACCACACACAACTGTACACAATCATACACAACCACACACTACTGTACACTATCATACACAACCACACACAACTGTACACTATCATACGCAACCACACACAACTGTACACTACCATACACAACCACACACAACTATACACAATCATACACAACCACACACAACTGTACACAATCATACACAACCACACACAACTGTACACTATCATACACAACCACACAACTGTACACAATCATACACAACCATACACAACTGTACACTATCATACACAACCATACACAACTGTACATAATCATACACAACCACACACAACTGTACACTATCATACACAACCACACACAACTGTACATAATCATACACAACCACACACAACTGTACACAACTGTACATAATCATACACAACCATACACAACCACACACAACCACACACAACTATACACAACTGTACATAATCATACACAACCACACACTACTGTACATAATCATACACAACCATACACAACTGTACACTACCATACACAACCACACACAACCACACACAACTATACACAACTGTACATAATCATACAAAACCACACACTACTGTACACTTTCATACACAACCACACACTACTGTACACTTTCATACACAACCACACACAACTGTACACTATCATACACAACCACACACAACCACACACAACTATACACAACTGTACATAATCATACACAACCACACACTACTTTACATAATCATACACAACCATACACAACTGTACACTACTATACACAACCACACACAACCACACACAACCACACACAACTATACACAACTGTACATAATCATACAAAACCACACACTACTGTACACTTTCATACACAACCACACACTACTGTACACTTTCATACACAACCACACACAACTGTACACTATCATACACAACCACACACAACTATACACAACTGTACATAATCATACACAACCACACACTACTTTACATAATCATACACAACCATACACAACTGTACACTATCATACACAACCACACACAACCATACACAACTGTACATAATCATACACAACCATACACAAGTGTACACTATCATACACAACCACACACAACTGTACATAATCATACACAACCACACACTACTGTACACTTTCATACACAACCACACACTACTGTACACTTTCATACAGAACCACACACTACTGTACACTATCATACACAACCACACACAACTGTACACTACCATACACAACCACACACAACCACACACAACTGTACACAATCATACACAACCACACACAACTGTACACTACCATACACAACCACACACAACCACACACAACTATACACAATCATACACAACCACACACAACTGTACACAATCATACACAACCACACACTACTGTACACTACCATACACAACCACACACAACCACACACGACTATACACAATCATACACAACCATACACAACTGTACATAATCATACACAACCACACACAACCATACACAACTGTACATAATCATACACAACCATACACAACTGTACACTATCATACACAACCACACACAACTGTACATAATCATACACAACTATACACTATCAAACACAACCACACACAACTATACACTATCATACACAACCACACACAACCATACACAACTGTACATAATCATACACAACCATACACAACTGTACACTATCATACACAACCACACACAACTGTACATAATCATACACAACTATACACTATCAAACACAACCACACACAACTATACACTATCATACACAACTATACACTATCATACACAACCACACACAACTATACACTATCAAACACAACCACACACAACTATACACTATCATACACAACTGTACACTATCATACACAACCACACACTACTGTACACTATCATACACAACCACACACAACCATACACAACTGTACATAATCATACACAACCATACACAACTGTACACAATCATACACAACCACACACAACTGTACATAATCATACACAACTATACACTATCAAACACAACCACACACAACTATACACTATCATACACAACCACACACAACCATACACAACTGTACATAATCATACACAACCATACACAACTGTACACTATCATACACAACCACACACAACTGTACATAATCATACACAACTATACACTATCAAACACAACCACACACAACTATACACTATCATACACAACTATACACTATCATACACAACCACACACAACTATACACTATCAAACACAACCACACACAACTATACACTATCATACACAACTGTACACTATCATACACAACCACACACTACTGTACACTATCATACACAACCACACACAACCATACACAACTGTACACTATCATACACAACCATACACAACTGTACACAATCATACACAACCATACACAACTGTACACAATCATACACAACCACACACAACTGTACATAATCATACACAACCATACACAACTGTACACAATCATACACAACCACACACAACTGTACATAATCATACACAACCACACACAACCACACACAACTGTACATAATCATACACAACCACACACAACTGTACATAATCATACACAACTATACACTATCATACACAACCACACACAACTATACACTATCATACACAACTATACACTATCATACACAACCACACACAACTATACACTATCATACACAACTGTACACTATCATACACAACCACACACTACTGTACACTATCATACACAACCACACACAACTATACTATTATACACAACTGTACACTATCATACACAACCACACACAACTGTACACTATCATACACAACCACACACAACTGTACACTATCATACACAACCACACACAACTGTACACTATCATACACAACCACACACAACTGTACACTATCATACACAACCACACACAACTGTACACTATCATACACAATCATTAAAGAATAAATAAGAATAAAATTAAAATTAGGAAAAGAATATTCTCCAATAAAAACAGGTAGGAACCAGGAGAAATACATAGAACATGAAAAATATAAAATTTAAAATAGATGTTTTATGTTCAGTATTGGGTCAGAAGTGACCTTTGAACCCTGTGTGTGTGTGTGTGTATGTGTGTGTGCGCCAGGTAAACTGTCTTTGGAGGAGTTTGTGGAAGGAGCGAAGAACGATCCATCCATCGTGCGGCTCCTACAGTGTGACCCGAGCAGCGCAGGGCAGTAAGGAGCAGAGCCACGCCCCCTCCTGCATGACCTCAACACTGCAGCTCTCCTTCAACCTCAACACACATACACACACATCAGTGTGAGCACCAACCAGGAGCTGTCTGCTTAGAGAAACACACACACACACACACACACACACACATGGACTCAGTGACTGGAGTGAATCCCTCCGTTTTGGTGCACACGCACTGAGACAGGAAATGGCACCCTCACACAGGAAGTGCTGGTGTAAGATGTACATTTTGTGTAATATACAGTAGAGTATGAGTTCTGCTCCGGTCCGATGACCTCTGGGAAATGTTGAAAAAAAAAGATCAGTAAGGTAGTTTAGTTAGCGACGTCAATTTTATTAGCCACCAGTTTGTACGTTTTTTTTTGCCCTACAGATGGACGTGTTAACCTCACTCGAACACAGAGCTCGGATTAGACACACAGCTGAAGTCAGATACAAAGGAAAATGTATTAAACGTGTGTGTGTGTGTGTGTGACATGAAAACGTGTGCCTGCTCATGGATGGTGAAGATGTGACTCAAAAACTCGCTGTTATTGTCCTGTAGAGTAGGAGAGAAATACGAGGCGTCCAGTGCTGAGGTGACCACAGTAACGCGCGAATACGCTAGCCACTTCACTAACATTAGCCAGCTAGCATTAACCTAAGCGCTTTAGCAGTATTTATCACATCTTACATCTAAGTTACATGAAGCTACGCTATGTTACGTTACTCCCCCCTGAGGTGTTATATTCCTGTTACGCCACACCAATTCGCTACCACTGGAATTTATTAAGAGCTACGTCATCACTTACTTTTTATCTGTCTCACGTTCTAGCTGTCTTCCAGAAACGCTGCATCAACACCTCTGTACAGGAAGTGGAAAACCGTGAGCTGTTACTATAGAAACGCTAAGGTATTTAGCAGCGCCGTGGTGTAAAGCGGGTGTGTTCGCTAACGATAGTACTAGTGTTAAAAAGCTCCGCCCCCTTTCCTGAGCACCAGGAAACTGGGGACACAAATCTTTCTCAGGATCTTCTTCGTGCTTTGATTAGATTTGACATTTTATCACTTTTATCCGCTGTCTGAGAGAAGCAGAGTCGTGGCGGCAAGCTAACCACTAACACATCTAACACGTCTAATCACGTTTCTGATACACTGTGATCGGCTCTTTTTTTATTTTAATTTTTGGATCAGACCTCTGTCAGCTTTATTTGGTTTTTTGATTTCGTCCGGTTCGTGTTCGCTTGGAATATCAGAAAATGTTTTTGTACTTGAATGCACAGCTAACAGCGAGACAGAGACTTATCTTAAATAGATAGATAGATAGATAGATAGATAGATAGATAGATAGATAGATAGATAGATAGATAGATAGATAGATAGATAGATAACAAAAATAGAAAGATGTTTTACGCCTAAATATCCGCATCACCCGATTTGTACTGGAGTGAAGTTTCCTTTCTGTCAGCACATAGCATCGAGCGGCTGACTAGCCTGGTTAGCTAGCGACATAAACATGACAGTCACGTACGTGAGCAGCGTCACTCGGCCGCTTAGCATCAGATCATCCTCACGATCAGAGTTCTTCATATCTGATGGATGACTCCTGCAGTGAACGCAGAAATTAAAGTATCAGAGAGAGAAAATAAATTCTATTTATATTTAAATGTAGGAAATATTTATTCTTCTTCTTCTCGGTGTGTTTGTCGCACTCTGAGATGTTTAATTGACTTGTTTGTTTGTTTGTTTTGTTTATTTGATGTGAATGATGATGTTTAATGTCCACTGTCACGTGAGGCTTGCTTCGTTCAATGTGAAAGAAAGATATTTAAAAAAAATCATTTTATGCACAACTTTATTTTATAAATGTTCCAGATGAATTATAAATGGAATTTTACTGGCTGTGTGTCTGCTTCTTTTTTTTATTCACTTGTTGATTAGCCACAGGATGAAGAATGCTAGCGTGTTTATATTGTAATTAACATGTAGCTAGCGTTAATTAGCGTCAGTTACTCAGATTACAGCCTTATACACACTGACAACTGGATTTAGCGACATCGGCTAAGCTAGCATGCTAACACACATACAGCTAGCTTAGCTAATGTTACGTTGTCAGCAGTAGCCAATGAAGTCGCTATTCGAGCCGTACCATGTTTTTGTACTGCGCGTGCGCGACATTGCTGTAACTGAGACATGGAGGTTTGGGTTGTGAAAACGGGTTTTGACCAACAGAGGGCGCCAAGCGTTCACCGGGTTCATTCTAACTGAACAGCTTCACTCACCGTCGCTAACAAGCTAATGATAAGCTAACGGTTATATCATTTATTTAAAAGAAACCATTAGCACGTGAGCTAACATAAGACTTTATTACTAGCACGAACGCTAGCATTAAATTTTAATTGTTATCATTATTATTATATAACTGAGGTCAGGCTTGCAAACTAGCGAAGATTTAAGCTATTATATTGTGTAAAACAATATAATAGTAACATTTGCTAGCATGCTAGCTAACATGAGGTTAATTATTATATAGTATAAACTAGTAGTAACGTTTGCTAGCATGCTAATATCTAACCAGCTAATATCAGACCAGCTATAATGTAGTGTAACCGAGCAATACAGTGTGCTAGCATGCTAGCTAATATCAGACTACACATGTAGCAGTAACGTTCACTAGCATGCTAACTAATATCAGACCAGCTATAATATAGGGTAACCGAGCAGAACAGTATGCTAGCATCTTTTTTTTTTTTTTACATTACACTGAGATGATGTGAGACAACAGGAGACACGTTTCTTGGAACACAAATGTTTTATTTACAAAAATAATAAGATCTTCACTAACGAGTTTGAACATCTGAGTTTTCACTAAACCCTTCTGACAGGACAGAGGGACACAACAAGGTTAAAGTCACAACAGGAAATGCCTGGACACACAAACACAACACACAAACACAACACACACAAACAAAACATTTTAAAGCAAAAGTAACTTTTATATACTCGCAGAAGAAATGGCTGAGTTTAGGACCGACGCTAACACAAGTCTTACACACGTCTGTCTTGAGCACGTCTGTCTCGAGCACGTCTGTCTCGAACACGTCTGTCTCACACATGTCTGTCTTGAATACGTCTGTCTCATACAGGTCTGTCTCGAACACATCTGTCTCACACACGTCTGTCTCATACATATCTGTCTCGAACACGTCTGTCTCACACACGTCTGTCTTGAATACGTCTGTCTCGTACAAGCCTGTCTCGAACACGTCTGTCTCATACAGGTCTGTCTCGAACACATCTGTCTCACACACGTCTGTCTCGAACATGTCTGTCTCGAACACGTCTGTCTCGAACAGGTCTTTCTTGTACATGTCTGTCTCGTACACATGAGGAAATCAAAGGACGTCTTATTTCACAATATCGAGTGCAATACGTACAAAACCAAACCCCAGTGACATCAGGGACTCCAGCGACGCCTGAATTCCAGTCATTATCTTTAAAAAATTCATTACACAAAACATATTAAAAAACTGTACATGGCACAAAATAATCATTATTTATATATTAATCAAAAGCAGTAGTCTGTAGTGAAGGAACGAGGTGAGAATACACCTGACTCTCAGTTCTGCAGCATCAATCATCATTATTATTTATTTATTTATTTACTCGATCACGTCGTCATTTTTTCCCCTCAGAGGCTGACCAGGGCGATCGCTTTGTTTTTAAAAAATAACGTAAAAAATATCTGTCACATTTTGTCCGAAATATTCGTATTCTTTTTTTTTTTTTTAGCAAATTATTTATTATTTTTATATTTTAATATTTGTAATAAACAATAATAATAATAATCTGATATTGCAGCACAGATATTTTAGATGTATTTATTATATTTTTTATTTCCTGCAGCACAGTTTCACATTGTCTTCTTGAATTTTTATTTTTTAATTTTTGTAAATGTTTTAATTTTTTTTTTTTTTGAGTGAGAAATACTTGATATTTCAGAAAATTCTATTTGTACATCTAAAACTACTAGCTTAAAAGTGGAGGCTGTTCATCTGAAATGTTTAAGGTGAAATTTTGTAAATATAAAAGCTGAAATGAAACGTCACTTATAGAAAAGGTTTCTGGACTTTAAATGTTCACATGTCTGATTTTTTCACCTCTGAATTAAATTTTAGAAAAGAAAAGTCACATTATTTCACCCAGGAGAAGAGCTCCTGGACTGGAGATGATTCTGGAGTCACATGACTGACCAGTCGGCTCTTGTGTGGAGCTTCAGGAGACGAGGCTTCGTTTGAACCTGATTTGAAGTATTGGTTTGAAGGAGGAATGGGATGCGGCTCCACTTCCTCCATCACGCTGGAAAGAAAGCTTCACATCTTCTATAAAAGCGTCTAGATCTCAGTCAGGGTGATTTTGAAGGCGTCGCCATAGCTCTCCATGCTCAGGATGAAGGTGTCCTCGTTGGAGTAATGCTCGATGATGTTGTCATCCATGTTGACCAGGATCCTGTAACACAACCACGTTTAACCCTCACACACAGGCCTGATACACACAGCTCTCCCCTGAGTGACCTCCCTGAGGGTAATGTTCCTCTCTCACCACTGCAACTTCCTGTTCTCGCATACATTAGAGCAGACATTCTCTCTCCAGCTTGTTACGCATGTTGCCATAGAAACCACAATAAAATGTTACTGCTTTACCTGTGACTCCTTTCATAAACCTGACACAAACGTCTCAGTGCAGAAAGCGTCACCGTTACTATAGAAATGATAAGGTGTTTAGCAGCGCTGTGGTGTAAAGTGGGCGTGTCTGCTAGGATGTTTTATACTCAGCAGTAGAACACTGAACTAAAGAACTGTAAAGCTCCGCCCCCTTTCTGACCACCAGAAAGCTCAGGATGTGAATCTTAACCTGAAGTCCCTGTGTGAGAGCTGTCGCTATAGAAACGATGACGTTTCAGAACGATGCACATGAGCTGCTAACAGAGAATTAATCAACAACTTCTGACCAATCAGAACGCAGGGCTGGTGTGACGTGAATCTCTCACCCTTTCTTGCTCTTTTTGTAGATTTTAGCGATCCTCTCCGCAGGCATGCTGTATTTCTCTGAGATCTGAGGAAGATGAAGGAAAAAAGTTTATGATCAGGTGATGAGGATGATCAGGAAATAGATGATGAAAACAATCAGGAGACAGATGATGAAGATGATCAGGAAATAGAAGATGAAGATGATCAGGAGATAGGAGATGAAGTTGATGAGGAGATAGAAGATGAAGATGATCAGGAGATAGATGATGAAGTTGATGAGGAGATAGAAGATGAAGACGATCAGGAGATAGAAGATGAAGACGATCAGGAGACAGAAGATGAAGACGATCAGGAGATAGAAGATGAAGATGATCAGGAGACAGAAGATGAAGATGATCAGGAGACAGAAGATGAAGATGATCAGGAAATAGAAGATGAAGATGATCAGGAGATAGGAGATGAAGTTGATGAGGAGATAGAAGATGAAGATGATCAGGAGATAGATGATGAAGTTGATGAGGAGATAGAAGATGAAGACGATCAGGAGATAGAAGATGAAGACGATCAGGAGACAGAAGATGAAGACGATCAGGAGATAGAAGATGAAGATGATCAGGAGACAGAAGATGAAGATGATCAGGAGACAGAAGATGAAGATGATCAGGAGACAGAAGATGAAGATGATCAGGAGACAGAAGATGAAGATGATCGGGAGATAGAAGATGAAGATGATCGGGAGATAGATGATGAAGTTGATGAGGAGATAGAAGATGAAGATGATCAGGAGATAGAAGATGAAGATGATCAGGAGACAGAAGATGAAGATGATCAGGAGATAGAAGATGAAGATGATCAGGAGATAGATGAAGAAGTTGATGAGGAGATAGAAGATGAAGATGATCAGGAGACAGAAGATGAAGATCAGGAGATAGAAGATGAAGATGATCAGGAGATAGATGATGAAGTTGATGAGGAGATAGAAGATGAAGATGATCAGGAGACAGATGATGATGATCAGGAGATAGAAGATGAAGATGATCAGGAGATAGAAGATGAAGACAATGAGGAGATAGATGACGAAGACGATCAGGAGATAGAAGATGAAGACAATGAGGAGATAGAAGATGAAGATGATCAGGAGATAGATGATGAAGACGATCAGGAGATAGAAGATGAAGACAATGAGGAGATAGAAGATGAAGATGATCAGGAGACAGATGATGAAGATGATCAGGAGATAGAAGATGAAGATGATCAGGAGACAGATGATGAAGATGATCAGGAGATAGAAGATGAAGATGATCAGGAGACAGATGATGATCAGGAGATAGAAGATGAAGATGATCAGGAGATAGATGATGAAGACGATCAGGAGATAGAAGATGAAGACAATGAGGAGATAGAAGATGAAGACAATGAGGAGATAGAAGATGAAGATGATCAGGAGACAGATGATGAAGATGATCAGGAGATAGAAGATGAAGATGATCAGGAGACAGATGATGATCAGGAGATAGAAGATGAAGATGATCAGGAGATAGATGATGAAGATGATCAGGAGATAGAAGATGAAGACAATGAGGAGATAGAAGATGAAGATGATCAGGAGACAGATGATGAAGATGATCAGGAGACAGATGATGATGATCAGGAGATAGATGATGATGATCAGGAGATAGAAGATGAAGATGATCAGGAGACAGATGATGAAGATGATCAGGAGATAGAAGATGAAGATGATCAGGAGACAGATGATGATGATCAGGAGATAGAAGATGAAGATGATCAGGAGATAGATGATGAAGATGATCAGTAGATAGAAGATGAAGATGATCAGGAGACAGATGATGAAGATGATCAGGAGACAAAAGATGAAGACGATCAGGAGACAGATGATGGAGAGTAACTCACTGCGTCTATGAGACCTCGGAGCGTTGGAGAACGCAGCATCAGAGCATCAAACACCTCATCATACTCCTTTCTGACATACAGGAGCACTGAAAATTACACACACACACACATACACAAACACACACACAAACATACAAACACACATAAACATACACACACACACAAACACACACAAACATACACAAACATACAAACACACACATATATACACACACACACACACACATCACGTTTCTATAAACACTCCACCGATCCTGTTGTAATGAAATGTGTTGAAATGTGATGAATTATTTCCCTCACCTCGTTTCTGTGGTTCCTCTCTGATCTGTTTATGAGGCGAAGGGCAGCAGTCATCCTCTGCTGGCCGGAACATCCTCTTTACTAACACACTCCTTTAAACACACACACACACCTGTATAACATGTTGTATAATAACACTAACTTTCAGCTCGTTATCTTGCTTAGATTCCTCTCCAGCTAAGTGTGTCCAGCTGAAACGCTCAGGTAGAAGGGTGCCAATATTTATGAGCATGGCTGTATGTAGTGCAGACACTGTACTCACCCTTCTCTCTCCATCTCTTCAGTGTTGAAGGCAAAAACCTGCAAGACATTCGAATTAAAACCCTTTGTTTCCATGGCAACAGCTGGTTCACGTACAGTCAGGAGGTGTGTAACGTTTATGGAAGGAGTCTCCAGTGTCAGTGGTGTTACTGGAGCTGTAGGGTTTCTGAGGTGGGACAGCAGCAGGAAGGTGTGTCGGATGGTGTTAGGGGGTTTGTTCTCGTACCTGCGCTGCTCTCTGCAGGTTTCCGAAGTGAACGTCAGGGATGAAGAGGACGGGCTGAGAGTCCAGATCCATCATCATCTTGAACAGCGTAGCGTCGCTCTTTTTGGGCAGAGTGACCGCTCCGACAGCCGCATCTTTCCCTGCAGAGAGGGTTTAGAAAATGACATTATCAATGACCTCATCAGCAGAGAACTAATGCAAGTCTGTTATTTTCTTCAGAATTATTCTCACCTTATCAAATATAAAGCACTACAAAATAAACAATAAATAACATTTATTAATAATATTACTGATAAATAATTAATGATAAACAACAACAACAATAATGGAGTGTTTAATATCTGACCTTTAGATTTCTTGCGGTTCTGCTTCCTCTCCTCGTCTCTGATCTTCCTCTCTGCTCCCTGTTTATTTTTAAAGACACAACACAAGAGATTTAACTCTAATGGAGTGCACTGGATTAAACCACCTCCTCCTTTCCTGACCACTGTTTTAAACACAGCCACCAGAGGGCGCTGCAGCTCCACACCGCCATCACACCAGACTCTCCCTCACACTTAGTGTTAAAGCTAACCAAGCTTCGTGTGTGTGTGTGTGTTTACTTTATCACAGAACACTTTGATCTGGCAGTAGGCTCTGTGGAGTGGTTTGTTGCTGCGGTTGTTGTAGCTGTACGTGTCGATCTGGATCATCAGCGGCAGACCCTTCACTCCCTTCTGAGAGGAGAAGTCTGTGCTCAGGCAGTTCACTGTGATGAAGATCTGAAACAAACACACACACACACACACACACACTAGGTAAGCCTTGCCCATCCTTCAGGTACTACTTTACTTTATCAGTGTGTGAGTGTGAAGTGCAGGACTGATCTACATCAACATCACTGTAGACCTTTCGTCCACATGCTAATGCAGTTTGAGGACGTTGAAAACGAAGCTTTTGGAAAACTCCTTCCAAAGTGAAGATTTTCCAGAACTCTCCGTTTTCAGTGGTGTTGTGTGGACAGGGGAAACGGAGATTCTGATGAACTGACATCATTGTCTGTGCGCCGGTCTCCTTGATTTGACGTCAGCTTTGTTTATGAAGATATTTTGTGCAATAGCAGACGTACATAAACTACTGACTGTGTTAACGTTGTTTACTGGACTTTTACATGCGTGTACATACACGCGCAGTTACTCACACATTACGGTCATGAACAGAGGGCCGGAATGTAATACGGAGCTCACTGCTGCTGCATACAGAACTCCCACAACACACACAACGATGGCGGTTTTGAACGAGACCCAGTCCGACTTCTACATTCTACAATGAAATTTTCGCATGTCAAGGGCATCGCTTTCACGCGACACGCCATTGTTGTTAAACTACCGGAACCGGTAATAAACTTTCGTCTAGGCTTCTGATTGGCTAGGCTCCTGACAGCTCTTAACAGGGCATTTTGTGTTTTCATGTGGACAAAGATATTTTTTAACACATAGGTCGCGTGGACAGAATTAAAAAAAAAAAATCTCAGTTTTTAAAAATCCCCAGCTCCGTGTGGACATGGCCTAAAGTCATCACTGACCACAAACTTCCTTTACTGCAAATTTGGACGCAGGTTTTTTTTGTAGTAAGTAACGAAAATGCCAAACAGAAGATGTATCGGAGTAAAAGTATAGAATTTGTTTCAAAAAAGTATTAAAGTAAAAGTTGGCAAATATAAAAACTCAAGTACAAAAACTCTCAAAAAATACTTAAGTACTGAAATGAAGTCATTTTACTTCATTACTTTACACCACTGCACATTAGTCACTGAACAAGCTAGCTCCTCAGCAGAGTCCAGCCTCATTTGCTGTTCATGAGTTTTCCAGATGTGTGTATTTCCAGTCCCAGCAGCCTTATCCACCCAACACTATATTCCCAAAGCCCTGTATTCCCAAAACCCTCTATCCCAGAGCCTCACATTCCCGTTATTCCTTCTCCTATCAGTCCTAACAGATATTCCCAGTTCTCTCTGTTCCTGCAGGTGTTTATTCACACAACCCTGTGCTCCTAGGTCACAAATTCTTAGTCTCTTTGTGGCCTCCAGTGACCCCTATGACCCCCAACCAAGACCTGAGGAACTCTTTCATAAACTGCTTCAATGATTTCACCTTAAAATGTCTTCCCTTTAATTTCAATTCAGATTTATAATCCGTAAACATTTGGAGTCGTTTCCATGGTTACCTCCAGCTCGCTAATGCAATATGTAACGTGCAATGCATGACTAACCGGGAGCTGAAGAGACACATGGCTTTCACAACAACCCAAGCTGAACTCTGTCGTTACACACACACACACACTCACACACACACACACATTCACACACACACATTCACACACACAGTGTGAGAAAAAATGAACATGTGTAATTTGCGTAAAACTGCCTGAAGAAGGGCACCTTGTTTTCTTTTGTAGCTCCGCCCACTCAGGCAAAGCAGGTGTGTGTTTGAACATGTCTGACTATTGCCAACCGCTCAGAACACACACACACACATTTCCTTCCATGTGTGTCCTGCCCATGTTAGAGGATTTTAATGAGCACACTGGAGCTCTACCTGTCCTGCCTCACCACCTGATCCTCAAAGGAGCTGAAGTCATAAATATGTAGAAACACAGTTAGAAATTAACTGCTTCTCTTTAATAAAGACGTGAAAACAGCCAGATTCTAACTCCTACTGAGGTCAGATATTACAGCCTGAGGACTCTGGATAAAACACACACTGACCACTGATTAATACACAACTCTACACACATCACAACACCTGAGAATAACACACACTATCACAATAGTGAGAGAGAGAGAGAGGGAGAGTGTTATACTTCATTCAATACACACAATACACAGTACACAAAATACACAATACACACAATATCACACTCCTTATTCTGCTCCAGAGAGAGAGTCATTCAATACACATTATACAAACTACACACACCACATACACTCCAGCCTCAACACACACTACACAAAATAGACAATACACACTACATACATTACACACTGCACACAGTACACACACTCCACCCACTACATTCAATACACACTACAGGTCCTACACACACCACCCACTACATTCAATACACACTACAGGTCCTACACACACCTCCCACTAAATTCAATACACACTACAGGTCCTACACACACACACCACCCACTACATTCAATACACACTACAGGTCCTACACACACCTCCCACTAAATTCAATACACACTACAGGTCCTACACACACACACACCACCCACTACATTCAATACACACTACAGGTCCTACACACACACACCACCCACTACATTCAATACACACTACAGGTCCTACACACACCTCCCACTAAATTCAATACACACTACAGGTCCTACACACACACACCACCCACTACATTCAATACACACTACAGGTCCTACACACACACCACCCACTACATTCAATACACACTACAGGTCCTGCACACACACACACACACACCACCCACTACATTCAATACACACTACAGGTCCTGCACACACACCACCCACTACATTCAATGCACATTACAGGTCCTACACACACACACCACCCACTACATTCAATGCACATTACAGGTCCTGCACACACACACACACCACCCACTACATTCAATACACACTACAGGTCCTACACACACACCACCCACTACATTCAATACACACTACAGGTCCTACACACACACACCACCCACTACATTCAATGCACATTACAGGTCCTGCACACACACACACACCACCCACTACATTCAATACACACTACAGGTCCTACACACACACCACCCACTACATTCAATACACACTACAGGTCCTACACACACACACCACCCACTACATTCAATACACACTACAGGTCCTACACACACACACCACCCACTACATTCAATACACACTACAGGTCCTACACACACCTCCCACTAAATTCAATACACACTACAGGTCCTGCACACACACCACCCACTACATTCAATACACACTACAGGTCCTGCACACACACCACCCACTACATTCAATACACACTACAGGTCCTACACACACACACCACCCACTACATTCAATACACACTACAGGTCCTACACACACACCACCCACTACATTCAATACACACTACAGGTCCTGCACACACACCACCCACTACATTCAATACACACTACAGGTCCTGCACACACACCACCCACTACATTCAATACACACTACAGGTCCTGCACACACACCACCCACTACATTCAATACACACTACAGGTCCTACACACACACCACCCACTACATTCAATACACACT
>NC_080733.1:19122455-19137455 GCF_019097595.1 Hemibagrus wyckioides
CTTTGTAGTCCGCTGTGACAACAACAAACCATCAGAACCTCCTTTAAACATCAGAGTAATAAATAAACACTTCTGTTTTTATTAGATCAATAAAACTGAATTTTTAGGCTTATTTAAAAATATATATGTTAAAAGAAAGAAAAAAATGTTGATATTAAGATTAAATATAAAAAAAATGTAAACAAAAGATCAGCTGCTTCCAGTCAGTGTCAAACTATCAAATATTTAGTCATAATTAATAATATATATTAAATATTTTATTTAACTTAATATAACTTTTATTAATCAAATAATATATTTAATATATTTTTTATGATAACATAATATAATAATATTTATATATATATATATATATATATATATATATAAAATTTAATTTTATATATTTTTTATGATAACATAATATAATAATATATATATATATATATATATATATATATATATATATATATATATATATATATATATATATATATAATTTAATTATTTAATTATTTAATTATTTTAATTATTTAAAAAATAAAAAGCATCTTAAAATATTAAAAGATATATCAGGTAATTTATGATTTATTGATGTTATATCACCTTATCCCTCAGTCCTACATCTACTACAGACTTTTAGATTTAAATATATAACATTTATATAACATAAATAACAATAAATAAGATATCATTTCCTAAGAGTTAGTGTAAAATAAACGTGAAGCGGAGGTCAGGTGGTTGATGAAGTGCCACTCGGCGAATGTAATAAAGTGGCACGCTTCCACTGCTGATAAATCTTATCTCTGTGAGTAAACACCAGGCTTCTGACTTCAAAGCCTCAGCAGGAGAAGGATAAAGGTTATCAGTGTTTTGTGGCCTCTCACGTCCGTGATGGAGAACACACTGCGCCGGGCGTACGCGCTCCCGCGGAGCCTCGCCGCCTGCGCTCGGAAAACTGGCTCTGATCGCGATGCTAAAATCATCAGCTTCAGTTCCAGACTTATAGAAATATATAGAGGTTATACTCTTTTATACTCTTAAGACCATCATCATCTGAACTTCACGGCTTGTTCTGAACAACACACGGGAACATTCACATTAGAAATGAGCGTGAGTCACGTAAGAACACGTGCGTGATCCTCATTTATTGACCATTTTCTAATTAATGTTCATTTATTTATTTTTTTACTTAATTATAATATAATATAATATAATATAAATGTATTAAATATAATAATATAAATAATATAATTAAAATATTATTAAATATTATTAATAAAATCAAAATATATAAAACAATAATTAAAATAAAATAACATTTAAATTAATTTTTTTTAAAAATTTATTATTTATGTTCTATTAAACTGGAATTTAGTGTGTAGGTAAAATTATTATTATTATTATTATTATTGTTGTTGTTGTTGTAGTAAATGATTTGAAAGAGTTTAGAGTTCTGTACTAATCCCTATCCGTGTTTTAGTGGAGACTGGTTCCTTCCCCTTTCCCTCCCTCACACTCCGTCTTTGTCCGTTAGCTCGTCCTCCTCGGATAAATAGAGCCATTCAAATCCAGGATCCTGTGACACGGCCTCAGGCCTGAGGAACAATCAGCTTCAACTGCTATTCAAATCTCAACCGGCCCAGGTGTCTGCTTTCAGTCCCTCACTTCAACCTCCACCTCTCCATTCTTCACCACCTCCTCCTCTACCCCCACCATCTCCTCCTGCTCCTCCCCCTCCCCCTCCTCCTCCTCTACCCCCACCATCTCCTCCTGCTCCTCCCCCTTCACCACCTCCTCCTCTACCCCCACCATCTCCTCCTGCTCCTCCCCCTTCACCACCTCCTCCTCTACCCCCACCATCTCCTCCTGCTCCTCTACCATCTCCTCCTGCTCCTCTACCTCTACCATCTCCTCCTGCTCCTCCCCCTTCACCACCTCCTCCTCTACCTCCACCATCTCCTCCTGCTCCTCCCCCTTCACCACCTCCTCCTCTACCCCCACCATCTCCTCCTGCTCCTCTACCTCTACCATCTCCTCCTGCTCCTCCCCCTTCACCACCTCCTCCTCTACCCCCACCATCTCCTCCTGCTCCTCTACCTCTACCATCTCCTCCTGCTCCTCCCCCTTCACCACGTCCTCCTCTACCTCTACCACCTCCTCCTCTACCCCCACCATCTCCTCCTGCTCCTCTACCTCTACCATCTCCTCCTGCTCCTCCCCCTTCACCACCTCCTCCTCTACCCCCACCATCTCCTCCTGCTCCTCCCCCTTCACCACCTCCTCCTCTACCCCCACCATCTCCTCCTGCTCCTCCCCCTTCACCACGTCCTCCTCTACCTCTACCATCTCCTCCTGCTCCTCCCCCTTCACCCCCTCCTCCTCTACCCCCACCATCTCCTCCTGCTCCTCCCCCTTCACCACCTCCTCCTCTACCCCCACCATCTCCTCCTGCTCCTCTACCTCTACCATCTCCTCCTGCTCCTCCCCCTTCACCACCTCCTCCTCTACCCCCACCATCTCCTCCTGCTCCTCTACCTCTACCATCTCCTCCTGCTCCTCCCCCTTCACCACGTCCTCCTCTACCTCTACCATCTCCTCCTGCTCCTCCCCCTTCACCACGTCCTCCTCTACCTCCACCATCTCCTCCTGCTCCTCCCCCTTCACCACGTCCTCCTCTCCCTTCACCATCTCCTCCTGCTCCTCCCCCTTCACCACCTCCTCCTCCTCCCCCTTCACCACCTCCTTCTCTACCTCCACCACCACCTCCTGCTCCTTCACCAACCTCTACCTTCACCACCACCTCCTGCTCCTTCACCAACCTCTACCTTCACCACCACCTCCTGCTCCTTCACCAACCTCTACCTTCACCACCACCTCCTGCTCCTTCACCAACCTCTACCTTCACCACCACCTCCTGCTCCTTCACCAACCTCTACCTTCACCACCACCTCCTGCTCCTTCACCAACCTCTACCTTCACCAACCTCCTCCTCTACCTCCATCACCTCCTGCGCCTTCACCAACCTCCACCACCACCTCCTGCTCCTTCACCAACCTCCACCTCTACCTCCACCATCTCCTCCTGCTATTTCACCAACCTCCACCTCTACCTCCACCATCTCCTCCTGCTCCTTCACCAACCTCCACCTCTACCTCCACCAACACCTCCTGTTCCTTCACCAACCGCCTCGTCTACCTCCAGCTCCTTCACCAACCTCCACCATCTCCTCCTGCCCCTTCACCAACCTCCACCTCTACCTCCACCATCTCCTCCTGCTCCTTCACCACCTCAATCTTCTCCACCTCCTCCTCCCCCTTTACCAACCTCTCCTCCACCTCCATCTTCTCTACCTCCACCTGCTCCTTCTCCACCACCTCCTCATCCATCTCTTCCCCTTAACTAAACTCCTCCATCTCCTCCATGACCTCCACCTCTGTCTCCTCCTCTACTTCAACCTTCTTCTCCTCCACCTCTATCTCCTTAACTAACCACCTCCACCTCCTACCTCTAGCTCCCCCACCAACCCTCTCCTCCTCTACCTCCACCTCCATTTCCTCTACCTCTAACTCCTCCACCTCTAACTTCTCCTCTTCTACCTCCACCTCCTTTTCCTCTTCCTTCTCTACCTCCACCTCCTTTTCCTCCTCCTCCTCAACCTCCACTTCCTCAACCTCCATCTCCTCTTCCTCCTCCTACATCACTATCTCCTGCACTAACCACCACCTTCTCCACCTCCACATCTCTTTCCAGTGTCCATAATCACTCCACCTCCAAGTTCTACAAAATAATTCAATAGATGATAATAATAATAATAATAATAATAATAATAATAATAATAATAATAATAATAATAAATGACACCTCTACCTCATCTTCCTCCTCATCCTTCTCCTCCACTCCTACCAGACTGACTCCCTAACCACCTCAACCTCCGGGCTTCTGGCCTGTGTATAATCCCTTTATTCTCTCTCTCCTGCACCATCTGCTGCTCCTGCTTTCAGCTGATAATTACTGCCTGAGAACTCCAGCTGCATTAAACACACCCACAGCCCCGCCTCCACCTCACACTCATCCTCACACTCTAAACTATTAATTCTAAACTCTAAACTGATCTATTGAAGCTGTTTTTATGATGTTGGACTGGAATTTGTATTTATAACAGTAGCATATAGAACGTATTGTGTGTGTGTGTGTGTGTGTGTGTGTGGCTGTTTGGTGTTGATGTGGTGAACAGAAGTGAAGGCTGATTTTCTGTAACTCTTTTGTGTTGTGAGTCTGAAGCCCCTCGGGGTCTGGAGGAAACACACTCACTGTAACACAGGCAGCTTTTATTCTCCAAAGTGTTTGTTGTGTTGTTGTGTCGTTTGTGTTGTGTTGGTTGTGTTTGTGTTGTTGTGTCATTTGTGTTGTGTTTGTGTTGTGTTGTTTTATGTTATGTTGTTTGTGTTGTTTTGTGTTCTGTTGTGTTGTGTTCTGTTGTTTGTGTCATTTGTGTTGTGTTTGTGTTGTGTTTGTTTTGTTTTATGTCGTGTTGTGTTCTGTTGTGTCGTTTGTATTGTGTTGTGTTGTGTTGTGTTGTTTATATTGTGTCATTTGTGTTGTGTTTTTGTTGTGTTTGTGTCGTTTGTGTTGTGTTCTGTTGTTTGTGTCGTTTGTGTTGTTTGTTCTGTTTTATGTTGTGTTGTGTTCTGTTGTGTCATTTGTGTTGTTTGTGTTTGTTTTGTTTTATGTTCTGTTGTATTGTTTGTGTTGTGTTGTGTCATTTGTGTTGTTTGTGTTTGTTTTGTTTTATGTTCTGTTGTATTGTTTGTGTTGTGTTGTCATTTGTGTTGTTTGTGTTTGTTTTGTTTTATGTTCTGTTGTATTGTTTGTGTTGTGTTGTGTCATTTGTGTTGTTTGTGTTTGTTTTGTTTTATGTTCTGTTGTATTGTTTGTGTTGTGTTGTGTCATTTGTGTTGTTTGTGTTTGTTTTGTTTTATGTTCTGTTGTATTGTTTGTGTTGTGTTGTGTCATTTGTGTTGTTTGTGTTTGTTTTGTTTTATGTTCTGTTGTATTGTTTGTGTTGTGTCATTTGTGTTGTTTGTGTTTGTTTTGTTTTATGTTCTGTTGTATTGTTTGTGTTGTGTTGTGTCATTTGTGTTGTTTGTGTTTGTTTTGTTTTATGTTCTGTTGTATTGTTTGTGTTGTGTTGTGTCATTTGTGTTGTTTGTGTTTGTTTTGTTTTATGTTCTGTTGTATTGTTTGTGTTGTGTTGTGTCATTTGTGTTGTTTGTGTTTGTTTTGTTTTATGTTCTGTTGTATTGTTTGTGTTGTGTCATTTGTGTTGTTTGTGTTTGTTTTGTTTTATGTTCTGTTGTATTGTTTGTGTTGTGTTGTGTCATTTGTGTTGTTTGTGTTTGTTTTGTTTTATGTTCTGTTGTATTGTTTGTGTTGTGTTGTGTCATTTGTGTTGTTTGTGTTTGTTTTGTTTTATGTTCTGTTGTATTGTTTGTGTTGTGTTGTGTCATTTGTGTTGTTTGTGTTTGTTTTGTTTTATGTTCTGTTGTATTGTTTGTGTTGTGTTGTGTCATTTGTGTTGTTTGTGTTTGTTTTGTTTTATGTTCTGTTGTATTGTTTGTGTTGTGTTGTGTCATTTGTGTTGTTTGTGTTTGTTTTGTTTTATGTTCTGTTGTATTGTTTGTGTTGTGTTGTGTCATTTGTGTTGTTTGTGTTTGTTTTGTTTTATGTTCTGTTGTATTGTTTGTGTTGTGTTGTCATTTGTGTTGTTTGTGTTTGTTTTGTTTTATGTTCTGTTGTATTGTTTGTGTTGTGTCATTTGTGTTGTTTGTGTTTGTTTTGTTTTATGTTCTGTTGTATTGTTTGTGTTGTGTTGTGTCATTTGTGTTGTTTGTGTTTGTTTTGTTTTATGTTCTGTTGTATTGTTTGTGTTGTGTCATTTGTGTTGTTTGTGTTTGTTTTGTTTTATGTTCTGTTGTATTGTTTGTGTTGTGTTGTGTCATTTGTGTTGTTTGTGTTTGTTTTGTTTTATGTTCTGTTGTATTGTTTGTGTTGTGTTGTGTCATTTGTGTTGTTTGTGTTTGTTTTGTTTTATGTTCTGTTGTATTGTTTGTGTTGTGTCATTTGTGTTGTTTGTGTTTGTTTTGTTTTATGTTCTGTTGTATTGTTTGTGTTGTGTCATTTGTGTTGTTTGTGTTTGTTTTGTTTTATGTTCTGTTGTATTGTTTGTGTTGTGTTGTCATTTGTGTTGTTTGTGTTTGTTTTGTTTTATGTTCTGTTGTATTGTTTGTGTTGTGTTGTGTTGTTTGTGGTTCAGGTGTGTAAATAAAGCCAGTGAGGTGACAGTGAGCTGTTCCTGTTACATCAGCATTTAAACTTTTAATTCTATAATTCATTAGAATTGTAAACATTAACACGTCTTTACATTTTCTCTTCAGATATTTTCTTTCCTTTTTTCAGATTTTTGCCATTTTCCGGGGCTAAAAACAGTCCTTTTCTGTGTGACATGCCACAGCCTGTGTGTGTGTGTGTGTGTGTGTGTGTGTGTGTTTCAGTGTAACAGAGAGAGAAAATAATTGAATGAGGGATGAAAATCCGGGGCTTGTTTGGACAGAGAGAGTGGAATGTCCCGCAGCGCTAGCGTTTAGCGGACACATTAAAGGTTAAAGCTGAGTGCTGTTAATGCTAGCGTTAACCCGGGGAGTTAGCCTCGCTGCTTCAGCGCAGGAGCCACAACATTCCTGAGATCAGATCTCACTCATTTCGAATTCAACTCAATCATGACGAGGTTTACGCCGCTATATTCCTTTAGCATAGCATTAGCGATCATGCTAACACAATTCACCTCCTCAACCTGTCCTATTAAACACTGCTTTATAGAATTAGCTAAACCCCAGCTCAGCTAGCTTCAGTCTAAAGCTAGTCAGCTAGTTACCTAATTATATCACTGTTTAACTAGTGATAACTAGTAACTAGCTGTGGCTAAAGAGTTCAGTAGCTCACAATGTTAATGCTTCTATAAATAACATTATTTAATGAACCTCACCTTATTGTAGCTAAATATTCTTAGCTGGCATTCTCCATTAACAGTCCTAGCTAGAGTAATGAGTAGCATGCTAACACAAGCTAGCTAGCTAATTATGCCACTCCACAGTCAGGCTTCAATTTTTTGACTAGCTGCTCGATTATAGCCAGTGTCTTAGTTTACAAAGCTCCTAGCGTAGCTGTTCTAGCAAAAACATTTACCTCACAGTTTGCTAACATTCCGTAATAGCAATTCCATATTAGCATACCTGGTACATTTTTAGCAGTAACCAAGCTAGCATTCAACAGCTAATGTCTGTGAGTGATCTCACTAACTAGATGTTAAAGCCTTGTTTTACACAACCATAAGCTAACTAACATTATCCGCTAGAATAACTTAGCTTGTGTTGTCTTTACACCTCACTAACATTCTACACTTTACTCACTTATTTCATGTTTGCTAGTCAGTTAACGCTAGCCAGGCTAAAATACACAAATATTATTATAGCTGTGTAATTAACATTAGCCGCTACCTCATTTAGCTAATATGATCTAACATCTAACACTTCTCAAACATCAGCTAGCTAACTAGAATCTACCACTCTCTAACTGAGCTAGCTCACTGACAGTTACTACTATGCTAATGTATTTAATCCTAGCTAGTTAACATGAAACACTAGCTGTATGTGTGAAACAAGTAAGAACAGAAAAGCTTACCGATGTCAAGGACCCGCTGCTTAGCTGTGTGCTGGCGAGAATGCCAGTATCTCCAGTACTTCAGCTGCTCATCGCGGTTCTTATCTTCGCTAAACACCACCATGATGACGCTCTGGAGGGATAGAGGGATGAGAGGAGACGGTACAGCAGCTTTAGCTAAAATATTGCGATGTATTAGCAAATATGTTAGCAAGCAAGTCAAGGCTAGGCTAGCTATCTAGACTAATCGGTCAGATGCTAGTACAGTTTACTAGATAGCATCAGCTACACTGTAGTATGATTATTGGAATTAGCAAGCTAGTTAATGCTTTGCTATTTATTATATAAGTTAAATAAATAATAAAGTTAAGCTAACTAAGCTTAAAGAAAGCTAGTTAGCTCAATGACAGCTAGCTGTTAGCTCAGTGATAGCTAGCTCTTAGCTGAACAATAGCTAGCTGTAAGCTAAACCATACTGGAATTAGTGAGCTAGTTAATGCTAAGCTATTTGTTATATAAGTTAAATAAATAATAACATTTAGCTGTTTCTTGTAATATGGAATTACAAACACATGCTAGCAAACTAACATACATGAAGCTAAATATTACACATCTAAGCTACATGCTAGTTATGTTTGCTAGGCGGGTTTTAGCTAATCTAATGTATTTATTTGGAAGTTTCTCAGCCAGCAGGTGAGTGCTAAGCTAACGGTTACATAGTGTGAATAAAAGCCATAACTAATTTGCTAATAAACTAGCAAGCATGAGGCTAGCTTTTATAAAGTTTCTCTCAAGTTGCCAATCAGAGAGCGCCTGAGGGTAGAAGCCACTGTGATTGGTTGATATAATAATAATAACAGAGAGGAGGCGGGGCTTGGTACTTCACCAGTCTTGTAGTGGTACTTCACCAGTCATGCTACTGTTAGAAGCAGAAATCGCTCCATGTCAGTACGACTGTGTCGTAAGTATTGGCACCCCATCTGAGACCATTCCGCTACACCAAAGCACCGCTAAAATAATCCTGACGCTGATGAAGAGTATGATGATGAAATGGGCGGTGCTCTTCCTCACCCGCACTTTGCTGATTGGATGTCTCAGGCGTTTGTTGCTGCTCGTCTCGTTTAGCGTCACGGCGTAAAACTGTCCTTTATTCAGGTAACTCATTGGCCCCTCACCCTGCTTCTGTCTCAGCGACATGGTGGCATCCAGAGAGTACTGGAACGTGTCTCTGTCCAAAAGAAACCAGAACTAAGTTAGCTTAAACATAGCTAGCTGTTAGCTTAATGATTGCTAGCTGTTATGTTAACGATAGCTAGATGTTAGCTCAATAATAGCTAGCTGTTATCCCATTGATAGTTAGCTGTTAGCTCAATGATATCTAGCTGTTAGCTAAGTGATAGCTAGATGCTAGCTTAATGATAGCGTGCTGTTAGCTTAATGATGGCTAGCTACTAGCTAAATGATAGCTAGCTGTTAGCTCAATGATAGCTAGCTGTTAGCTTAATGATGGCGAGCTGTTAGCTCAGTGATAGCTAGCTGTTAGCTTAACGATAGCTAGCTGTTAGCTCAATGATAGCTAGCTGTTAGCTTAACGATAGCTAGCTGTTAGCTTAATGATAGCTAGCTGTTAGCTTAAAGATAGCTAACTCTTATACATGTTACAGGTCTGATTGGTGTAAGTGATGGAGCTGATGTGTGATGTAATAAAGACTCACAGGTTCGATTGGTCGAAGATGAAGTCGTTGGCTCCGAGAGACGAGGGACGATATTTCTGTAAAGCATCGTAAAGAGTGTGATACATTCAGCTACATGTGTAACTGTTAAGAAGGTTTATTGGGTAACTGAAAAAAGTGTGTGTGTGTGTGTGTGTATATATGTGTATGTGTATGTGTGTTAGTTATAGTAATATAAAGTGTGTAAAGTGTGATTGATGATGTGACTGATGATATGATTGATGATGTGATTGATTATATGATGTATATGATTGATGTTGTGATTGATGATGTAATTGATGTGATTGATGTTGTGATTGATGATCTAATTGATGTGATTGATGATGTGATTGATGTTGTGATTGATGATCTAATTGATGATGTGATTGATGATCTAACTGATTGATGTGATTGATGATGTGATTGATGTGATTGATGATCTAATTGATTGATGTGATTGATGTTGTGATTGATGATCTAATTGATGATGTGATTGAAGATCTAATTGATTGATGTGATTGATGATGTGATTGATGTTGTGATTGATGATCTAATTGATGTGATTGATGATGTGATTGATGTTGTGATTGATGATCTAATTGATGATGTGATTGATGATCTAAATGATGATGTGATGTTGTGACTGATGATCTAATTGATGTGATTGATGATGTGATTGATGTTGTGATTGATGATCTAATTGATGATGTGATTGATGATCTAATTGATTGATGTGATTGATGTGATTGATGTTGTGATTGATGATCTAATTGATTGATGTGATTGATGTTGTGATTGATGATCTAATTGATGTGATTGATGATGTGATTGATGATCTAATTGATTGATGTGATTGATGATGTGATTGATGTTGTGATTGATGATCTAATTGATTGATGTGATTGATGTTGTGATTGATGATCTAATTGATGTGATTGATGATGTGATTGATGTTGTGATTGATGATCTAATTGATGATGTGATTGATGATCTAAATGATGATGTGATGTTGTGACTGATGATCTAATTGATGATGTGATTGATTATATGATGTATGTGATTGATGTGATTGATGATCTAATTGATGATGTGATTGACAGTAAGTGTGTGTCCTGCGATGTCACCTCAGTGGTGTCCTCCTCCTCGTCGTATGTGCTGTCAGGGCTGCTGCGCTGACCGTCCTTCCCGTACTCGGCATGTTCGGTGCTCAGTGTGTGTGTGTTCTGCTCGAACACCACCCTCGCCTGCTCCTCGCCCTCGTGGCGGTACTGCAGGGAGGAGTTAATGAAGCTGGGGGCATACACCTCCGCCTTCACCGTAGCAACGTGACCGCCGTCGCTAAACCCCTCCCGCTTCCCAGAGTCATGAGGCTCGGCGCTGAGAGATAGATTCACCGGAACCGACTTCAACACCTGGACATGATTATCTACTGATGGGGGGTCAGATACACTGCTGTCACACACACACACATACATAGACATACAGACACACACACACAAGACTATTATTAGTGTTATAACTGCAAAAGTATTTTAGCGAGTGAAAATATGTGTGAGTGAGTGAGTGAATGAGTGTGTATATGTGTGTATGTATGTGTGAACGTGTGTGAGTATGTGTGTGTGTGTGTGTGAGTGAGTGAATGAGTGTGTATATGTGTGTATGTATGTGTGAACATGTGTGAGTATGTGTGTGTGTGTGTGTGTGTGTGTGAGTGAGTGAATGAGTGTGTATATGTGGGTATGTATGTGTGTGTGTGTGAGTGAGTGAATGAGTGTGTATATGTGTGTATGTATGTGTGAACATGTGTGAGTATGTGTGTGTGTGTGTGAGTGAGTGAATGAGTGTGTATGTGTGTATGTATGTGTGAACATGTGTGAGTATGTGTGTGTGTGTGTGTGTGAGAGTGAATGAGTGTGTATGTGTGTATGTATGTGTGAACATGTGTGAGTATGTGTGTGTGTGTGTGAGAGTGAATGAGTGTGTATGTGTGTATGTATGTGTGAACGTGTGTGAGTATGTGTGTGTGTGTGTGTGAGAGAGTGAATGAGTGTGTATGTGTGTATGTATGTGTGTATGTATGTGTGAACATGTGTGAGTATGTGTGTGTGTGAATGTGTGAGAGTGAATGAGTGTGTGTGTATGTATGTGTGAACGTGTGTGAGTATGTGTGTGTGTGTGAGAGAGTGAATGAGTGTGTATGTGTGTATGTATGTGTGAACGTGTGTGAGTATGTGTGTGTGTGTGAATGAGTGTGTATGTGTGTATGTATGTGTGAACGTGTGTGAGTATGTGTGTGTGTGTGTGTGAGAGAGTGAATGAGTGTGTATGTGTGTATGTATGTCTGAACATGTGTGAGTATGTGTGTGTGTGTGTGAATGAGTGAGTGAATGAGTGTGTATGTGTGTATGTATGTGTGAACATGTGTGAGTATGTGTGTGTGAATGAGTGAGTGGATGAGTGTGTATATGTGTGTATGTATGTGTGAACATGTGTGAGTATGTGTGTGTGTGAATGTGTGAGAGTGAATGAGTGTGTATGTGTGTATGTATGTGTGAACGTGTGTGAGTATGTGTGTGTGTGTGTGAGAGAGTGAATGAGTGTGTATGTGTGTATGTATGTGTGTATGTATGTGTGAACATGTGTGAGTATGTGTGTGTGTGAATGTGTGAGAGTGAATGAGTGTGTGTGTATGTATGTGTGAACGTGTGTGAGTATGTGTGTGTGTGTGAGAGAGTGAATGAGTGTGTATGTGTGTATGTATGTGTGAACGTGTGTGAGTATGTGTGTGTGTGTGAATGAGTGTGTATGTGTGTATGTATGTGTGAACGTGTGTGAGTATGTGTGTGTGTGTGTGTGAGAGAGTGAATGAGTGTGTATGTGTGTATGTATGTCTGAACATGTGTGAGTATGTGTGTGTGTGTGTGAATGAGTGAGTGAATGAGTGTGTATATGTGTGTATGTATGTGTGAATGTGTGTGTGTGTGTGTATGTGTGAATGTGTGAGAGTGGATGAGTGTGTATGTGTGTATGTATGTGTGAACATGTGTGTGTGTGTATGTGTGAATGTGTGTGAGTGAGTGAATGAGTGTGTATATGTGTGTATGTATGTGTGAACGTGAATGAGTGTGTATGTGTGTGTGAACGCGTGTGTGTGTGTGTGTGAGTGAATGAGTGTGTATATGTGTGTATGTATGTGTGAATGTGTGTGAACGTGTGTGTGTGTGAGTGTGTATATGTGTGTATGTATGTGTGAACGTGTGTGTCTTTGTTTGTGTGAGTGTGTGTGTGAGTGTGTGTGTGAGTGAATGAGTGTGTATGTGTGAACGTGTGTGTGTGTGAATGAGTGAGTGAATGAGTGTGTGTGTGTGTGAGTGAATGAGTGTGTATGTGTGTGTATGTGTGAACATGTGTGTGTGTATATGTGTGAACGTGTGTGTGTGTGAGTGAGTGAATGTGTGTGTGTGTATGTATGTGTGAACGTGTGTGTGTGTGAGTGAATGAGTGTGTATATGTGTGTATGTATGTGTGAACGTGTGTGTGTGTTTGTTTGTGTGAGTGTGTGTGTGAGTATGTGTGTGTGTGTGAGTGAATGAGTGTGTATGTATGTGTGAACGTGTGTGTGTTTGTTTGTGTGAGTGTGTGTATGTGTGTGTGTGTGTGTGTGTGAGTGAATGAGTGTGTGTGTATGTATGTGTGAACGTGTGTGTGAATGAGTGAGTGAATGAGTGTGTGTGTGTGAGTGAATGAGTGTGTATATGTGTGTATGTATGTGTGAACGTGTGTGTGTTTGTTTGTGGGAGTGTGTGAGTGAATGAGTGTGTATATGTGTGTATGTGTGAACGTGAGTGTGAGTGAATGAGTGTGTATATGTGTGAACGTGTGTGTGTGTGTGAGTGTGTATATGTGTGTATGTATGTGTGTGAGTGAGTGAATGTGTGTGTATGTGTGAACATGTGTGTGTGTGTGTGTGAATGAGTGTGTATGTGTGTATGTATGTGTGAACGTGTGTGTGTTTGTTTGTGTGAGTGTGTGTGTGAGTATGTGTGTGTGTGTGAGTGAGTGAATGAATGTGTATGTGTGTGTATGTATGTGTGAACGTGTGTGTGTGTGTGTGAGTGAATGAGTGTGTATATGTGTGTATGTATGTGTGAACGTGTGTGTGTTTGTTTGTGTGAGTGTGTGTGTGTGAGTGAATGAGTGTGTATATGTGTGTGTGTGAACGTGTGTGTGTGTGAATGAGTGTGTGTATGTGTGTATGTATGTGTGAACGTGTGTGTGTGTGTGAATGAGTGAGTGAATGAGTGTGTGTGTAAGTGAATGAGTGTGTGTATATGTGTCAACGTGTGTGTGTGTGTGTGAGTGAGTGAGTGAATGAATGTGTGTGTGTGTGTATGTATGTGTGAATGTGTGTGTGTGTGAGAGTGAATGAGTGTGTATATGTGGGTGTGAGTGAGTGAATGAATGTGTGTGTGAGAGTGAATGAGTGTGTATATGTGTGTGTGAGTGAGTGAATGAATGTGTGTGTGAGTGAATGAATGTGTGTGTGTGTGTATGTATGTGTGAATGTGTGTGTGTGTGAGAGTGAATGAGTGTGTATATGTGTATGTGTGTGTGAGTGAGTGAATGAATGTGTATGTGTGAACGTGTGTGTGTGTGAGTGAATGAGTGTATATATGTGTGTATGTATGTGTGAACGTGTGTGTGTGTGAGTATGTGTGTGAGTGAATGAGTGTGTATGTGTTTGTGTGAACGTGAGTGTGAGTGAGTGAATGAGTGTGTATATGTGTGAACGTGTGTGTGTGAGTGTGTATGTGTGTATGTATGTGTGAGTGAGTGAATGTGTGTGTATGTGTGAACGTGTGTGTGTGAATGAGTGTGTATATGTGTATGTGTGAATGTGTGTGAGTGAGTGAATGTGTGTGTATGTGTGAACGTGTGTGTGTGTGTGTGTGAATGAGTGTATATGTGTGTATGTATGTGTGAGTGTGTGTGTGAGTATGTGTGTGTGTGTGTGAGTGAATGAGTGTGTATATGTGTGTATGTATGTGTGAACGTGTGTGTGTGTGTGAATGAGTGAATGAATGTGTATATGTGTGTATGTATGTGTGAATGTGTGTGTGTGAGTATGTGTGTGTGTGTGTGAGTGAATGAGTGTGTATATGTGTGTGTGTGAACGTGTGTGTGTGAATGAGTGTGTATATGTGTGTATGTATGTGTGAACGTGTGTGTGAGTGAATGAGTGTGTATATGTGTGTGTGTGTGAACGTGTGTGTGAGTGAATGAGTGTGTGTATGTATGTGTCAACGTGTGTGTGTGAGTGAATGAGTGTGTATATGTGTGTATGTGTGAACGTGAGTGTGAGTGAGTGAATGAGTGAGTATATGTGTGAACGTGTGTGTGTGTATATGTGTGTATGTATGTGTGTGTGAGTGAATGTGTGTGTATGTGTGAACGTGTGTGTGTGTGAGTGAATGAGTGTGTATATGTGTGTATGTATGTGTGAACGTGTGTGTGAGTGAGTGAATGAGTGTGTGTGTGTGAGTGAATGAGTGTGTATATGTGTGTATGTATGTGTGAACGTGTGTGTGTT
>NC_080733.1:19142455-19154955 GCF_019097595.1 Hemibagrus wyckioides
TGTGTGTGAGTGAATGAGTGAATGAGTGTGTATATGTGTGTATGTATGTGTGAACGTGTGTGTGAGTGAATGAGTGAATGAGTGTGTATATGTGTGTGTGTGAACGTGTGTGTGAGTATGTGTGTGTGAGTGAATGAGTGTGTATATGTGTGTGTGTGAACGTGTGTGTGTGAGTATGTGTGTGAGTGAATGAGTGTGTATGTGTGAACGTGTGTGTGTGTGTGTGTGTATATATGTGTGTATGTATGTGTGAACGTGTGTGTGTGTGAGTATGTGTGTGAGTGAATGAGTGTGTATATGTGTGTATGTGTGAACGTGTGTGTGTGAGTATGTGTGTGTGAGTGAATGAGTGTGTATATGTGTGTATGTGTGAACGTGTGTGTGTGAGTATGTGTGTGTGAGTGAATGAGTGTGTATATGTGTGAACGTGTGTGTTTGTGTGTGTGTGTATATGTGTGTATGTATGTGTGAGTGAATGAATGAGTGTGTATGTGTGTATGTATGTGTGAACGTGTGTGTGTGAGTATGTGTGTGAGTGAATGAGTGAATGAGTGTGTATATGTGTGTATGTGTGAGTATGTGTGTGTGAGTGAATGAGTGTGTATATGTGTGTATGTGTGAACGTGTGTGTGTGTGAGTATGTGTGTGTGAGTGAATGAGTGTGTATATGTGTGTATGTGTGAACGTGTGTGTGTGTGAGTATGTGTGTGTGAGTGAATGAGTGTGTATATGTGTGTATGTGTGAACGTGTGTGTGTGAGTGAATGAGTGTGTATATGTGTGTATGTATGTGTGAATGTGTGTGTGTGTGAGTATGTGTGTGAGTGAATGAGTGAATGAGTGTGTATATGTGTGTATGTGTGAACGTGTGTGTGAATGAGTGTGTATATGTGTGTATGTGTGAATGTGTGTGTGTATGTGTGTGTGAGTGAATGAGTGTGTATATGTGTGTATGTGTGAATGTGTGTGTGAGTATGTGTGTGTGAGTGAATGAGTGTGTATATGTGTGTATGTGTGAACGTGTGTGTGTGTGAGTGAATGAGTGAATGAGTGTGTATATGTGTGTATGTGTGTAAGTGTGTGTGAGTGAATGAGTGTGTATGTGTGTATGTGTGTAAGTGTGTGAGAGTGAATGAGTGAATGAGTGTGTATATGTGTGTATGTGTGAACGTGTGTGTGAGTGAATGAGTGAATGAGTGTGTATGTGTGTGTATGTGTGAACGTGTGTGTGAGTGAATGAGTGAATGAGTGTGTATGTGTGAACGTGTGTGTGTGAGTATGTGTGTGTGAGTGAATGAGTGTGTATATGTGTGTGTGTGTGTAAGTGTGTGTGAGTGAATGAGTGAATGAGTGTGTATATGTGTGTATGTGTGAACGTGTGTGAGAGTGAATGAGTGAATGAGTGTGTATATGTGTGTATGTGTGAACGTGTGTGTGAGTGAATGAGTGAATGAGTGTGTATGTGTGAACGTGTGTGTGAGTATGTGTGTGTGAGTGAATGAGTGTGTATATGTGTGTGTGTGAACGTGTGTGTGAGTGAATGAGTGAATGAGTGTGTATATGTGTGTATGTGTGTAAGTGTGTGTGAGTGAATGAGTGAATGAGTGTGTATATGTGTGTATGTGTGAACATGTGTGTGAGTGAATGAGTGTGTATATGTGTGTATGTGTGTGTGAGTGAATGAGTGAATGAGTGTGTATATGTGTGTATGTGTGTAAGTGTGTGAGTGAATGAGTGAATGAGTGTGTATATGTGTGTATGTGTGAACGTGTGTGTGAGTGAATGAGTGAATGAGTGTGTATATGTGTGTATGTGTGTAAGTGTGTGTGAGTGAATGAGTGAATGAGTGTGTATATGTGTGTATGTGTGAACGTGTGTGAGAGTGAATGAGTGAATGAGTGTGTATATGTGTGTATGTGTGAACGTGTGTGTGAGTGAATGAGTGAATGAGTGTGTATGTGTGAACGTGTGTGTGTGAGTATGTGTGTGTGAGTGAATGAGTGTGTATATGTGTGTGTGTGAACGTGTGTGTGAGTGAATGAGTGAATGAGTGTGTATATGTGTGTATGTGTGTAAGTGTGTGTGAGTGAATGAGTGAATGAGTGTGTATATGTGTGTATGTGTGAACGTGTGTGTGAGTGAATGAGTGTGTATATGTGTGTATGTGTGAACGTGTGTGTGAGTGAATGAGTGAATGAGTGTGTATATGTGTGTATGTGTGAACGTGTGTGTGAGTGAATGAGTGAATGAGTGTGTATATGTGTGTATGTGTGAACGTGTGTGTGAGTGAATGAGTGTGTATATGTGTGTATGTGTGTAAGTGTGTGTGAGTGAATGAGTGAATGAGTGTGTATATGTGTGTATGTGTGTAAGTGTGTGTGAGTGAATGAGTGAATGAGTGTGTATATGTGTGTATGTGTGAACGTGTGTGTGAGTGAATGAGTGTGTATATGTGTGTATGTGTGAACGTGTGTGTGAGTGAATGAGTGAATGAGTGTGTATATGTGTGTATGTGTGAACGTGTGTGTGAGTGAATGAGTGAATGAGTGTGTATGTGTGAACGTGTGTAAGTGTGTGTATGTTTGTGTTTCTGACTCTCTGTGAAACTCTTACCTTTTCTCCTGATCCTCCGACACTTTAGGAAGCACCCTCTTATCTTTAGGAACCTAAAGCAGACATCAGATATCAGACAGAGATCAGATATCAAACAGAGATCAGACATCAGAAATCAGAGATCAGACATCTGAAATCAGAGGTTAGAGATCAGATATCAGAAATCAGAGGTCAGACACAACACCAGGACAGAGTGTGGTCACTGCTGGAGCAGAGAATTATAAAGCAGCAGCTACACACTTCTTCACTCATCAGAAACCAAAAGGTCTGATCAACTGATGGAAATCTGACGTTATGAGTGTGTGTGATTAATAAACACTATGTGTGTGTAGGTGTCTGTGTGTGTGTGATGATGATGATGATGATAGATACTTTATTGATCCCGAAGGAAATTCCAGATATCCAGCAGCAATAGAGACAGTGACACAGAGACAGGTTGTAGATTACACACTGTAGTCCAGTCCAGCCTGTCATCCAGCTGTAGCCCCAGGTATCTGTATGACCTGACCCTCTCAACATCCACTCCCTTGATGGAGACAGGTAACAGGGGAGCCCCGGACCGACAAAAGTTAATAACCATCTCCTTGGTATTTGTGATGTTCAGTTGTAGCTGGTTTAGATTGCACCACGCCACAAAGTCCTTGACCAGGCTTCTGTCCATCCCTAATACGCCCCACAATGGCAGTGTCATCAGAGAACTTCTGCATGTGGCATGACTCTGAGTTGTAAGTAAAGTCTGAGGTGTAAAGAGTGAACAGGAAGGGGGCTAGGACCCTCTGGTGCTCCTGTGCTGCTGAAGATGCTTTCAGAGATGCAGTCCCTCGTCCTGACATACTGTGGCCATCTGGTGAGGTAGTCTGTGGTCCAGATCACCAGGTGTGAATCCACCTGCATTTCAGTCAGCTTGTTTCTCAATAAGAGAGGCTGGATTGTGTCGAAAACGCTAGAGAAATAAAAAAAACATGATTCTCACAGCACCCTTACCCTTATCAAGGTGGGAGAGGGTCTGATGGAGCAGGTAGAAGATGGCATCATCAATACCCACCTTCTGCCTGTAGGCGAACTGCAGGGGATCGAGTGCATGACTACCCTGAGGTCTGAGGAGATGAAATGAAGAATCAGTCGTTCAAAAGTCTTCATGATGTGAGACGTCAGCGCCACAGGCCTGTAATCATAAAGATCTTTCGGGCCATTTTTCTTCGGAACTGGGATGAGACATGATGTTTTCCAGAGTTCAGGAACTTTTTGTAGTTCCAAACTCAGGTTGAAGATATACTTGATCGGGTCACTCAGTTCACTGACACAGGTTTTCAGCATTCTCTGGTTTATCCTGTCTGGGCCAGCAGCCTTGTGGGGGTGTAGTCTCCTCAGTTCTCTTCTGACCTGTTGTGCTGTGTGTTTGTGTGTGTGTGTGTGTGCTGTAAAATCATCCCTATAAACGCACACAGCTTTATATCACGTCTCTGAGGTTTGACTGAGTGTGTGTGTAAGTTTGACTGAGTGTGTGTGTGTGTGTAGGTGTGTGTGTGTGTGTAGGCGTGTGTCAGAGTGTGTGTGTAAGTGTAGGTGTGTGTGTGTGTAGGCGTGTGTCAGAGAGAGTGTGTGTGTGTGTGCGACTGCGTGTGTGTGTGCTGTAAACAAACTCATCCCTGTAAACACACACAGTTTTATATCACGTTTCTGTGGTTTAACCGAGTGCATGTGTGTGTCTCTGTGTGTGTGTGTGTTTTGTTTATGAACAGATGACTTGTGTAGATTAGACTCAGGACAGGAAGTAAAAGAGGACAGGGGGAAGTTTGTGGTGTTAAATGAAAATGGCAGAATGAGATCTTATAGACTGATTTAAATACGTCTTCTTCCTCCCCCCCCTGCTGTTTTATTCCTCTTACACCTCAGCACTTCACCATCCTGTCCCCCATAACATGTTTAGAATTACAGAGAGCGTCACCATAGCAACAAATGAATCAGAAAATGAATAACCTCTGAATTTTTTGAATCTGAATCTAAAATAAAAATAATAAATAATAAAATAAAAATAAAACAATTTATTAATAAAATAATTAAATATCTAAAATAAAAATATGTAACAATAATATATATATATATATATATATATATATATATATATATATATATATATAAACATTTATACAAATTAATAAAATAAACAATAAAAAAACATTTAAAAATTGTAAACTCTTGAATAATAAATTAATTAAATGAAAGTAACTAGATTGATTAATTAATACTGATTCAGTTCTGTATGTATGTGTAGGTGTGTGTGTGTGTGTGCGAGAGTGCGTGTGTGGGTGTATGTGTGTGTGTGTGTAGATGTAGGTGTGTGTGTGTGTGTGCGAGAGTGCGTGTGTGGGTGTATGTGTGTGTGTGTGTAGATGTAGGTGTGTGTGTGTGCGAGAGTGCGTGTGTGGGTGTATATGTGTGTGTGTGTGAGAGTGCGTGTGTGTGTGCATGTATATATGTGTGTATGTATGTGTGTGTGTGCGTGTGTGTGTGTGTAGATGTAGGTGTGTGTGTGAGAGTGCGTATGTGTGTGTGCATATATGTGTGTGTATATATGTGTGTGCGTGTATATATGTGTGTATGTATGTGTGTGTGCGTGTGTGTGCATGTATATATGTGTGTATGTATGTGTGTGTGCGTGTGTGTGTGCATGTATATATGTGTGTATGTATGTGTGTGTGCGTGTGTGTGCATGTATATATGTGTGTATGTATGTGTGTGTGCGTGTATATATGTGTGTGCGTGTATATATGTGTGTATGTATGTGTGTGTGCGTGTGTGTGCATGTATATATGTGTGTATGTATGTGTGTGTGCGTGTGTGTGTGCATGTATATATGTGTGTATGTATGTGTGTGTGCGTGTATATATGTGTGTGTGTGTGAGAGTGCGTGTGTGTGTGCATGTATATATGTGTGTATGTATGTGTGTGTGCGTGTGTGTGTGCATGTATATATGTGTGTATGTATGTGTGTGTGCGTGTGTGTGTGCATGTATATATGTGTGTATGTATGTGTGTGTGCGTGTATATGTGTGTGTGTGTGTGAGAGTGCGTGTGTGTGTGCATGTATATATGTGTGTATGTATGTGTGTGTGTGCGTGTGTGTGTGTGTAGATGTAGGTGTGTGTGTGAGAGTGCGTATGTGTGTGTGCATATATGTGTGTGTATATATGTGTGTGCGTGTATATATGTGTGTATGTATGTGTGTGTGCGTGTGTGTGCATGTATATATGTGTGTATGTATGTGTGTGTGCGTGTGTGTGTGCATGTATATATGTGTGTATGTATGTGTGTGTGCGTGTGTGTGCATGTATATATGTGTGTATGTATGTGTGTGCGTGCATGTATATATGTGTGTATGTATGTGTGTGTGTGCGTGTGTGTGTGTAGATGTAGGTGTGTGTGTGAGAGTGCGTATGTGTGTGTGCATGTATGTGTGTGTATATATGTGTGTGTGTACGTGTGTGTGTGCGTGTATGTGTGTGTGTGTGTGAGAGTGCATGTGTGTGTGTGTATGTCTGACCTTGTAGTACTCGTACAGCAGTCCCAGGGCAGCAGCACTGTCCTCGTCTCCGTTGATGCTCATCATGGCTTTAGTGGCGGCGGTGAGCGGATTCTCCAGGTACGACCTCCACGCCTCATCCTCACTGGTGTACGGGCGACGCCCATGAACCGAATCGTTAGGGACCACCACCAGCAGCCTCTTACTGCTACACAAACACACACATACAAACACACACACAGACACACACACTGTTACTGTCCAAACAAAAACAAACAAAAACAAGGAAAAGTGAATGTGTTTTAAAGAGGAAATTCTAAACAAAAAAAGAATTAACTGAAACTATTTTAAGTGATTCATTTTTCTCAATACAAGAGAGATAAATAGAAAAAAACCCTAATAAATAAATAAATAAATACATTTTAAAAAATAATAATAAATAATAATAAATTAATAAATTTATTAGTTAATTAAAAAACAAACAAACACAAATTAATAAGCAAACAAATGAAAGAATAAATAAATTAATTAATTGAAAATAAATAAATTAATGAATGAATAAATAAATTAGTTAATTAATGAAAATAAATAAATAAATAAGTGATTACAATTTTTTTTTAAATTTCACAAAAATATTATAAAAATTCCAAAAAATATCCAGCAAGAGATCCCGAGTGAGTCTTTAGAAAAATTCATGAAATAATTATTTTTAAACATATAATTGTGTAAAGTTGATTATGAAGGTTCTCACATTTCTACAATTCTAAACTCTAATTTATTCTTTTGTAATTTGTGAGTAATTTTTTTAATCAGTAAGTCATCAGACACACAAGAACGTTTCAGTAAATTCAGTTAAAAAGTTTTTAATAAAAAAATCTCCATCAGTTTACAAAACACCTCTCACACACACACACACACACACACACACGGGCATGTCCAAAATCTATAACACCTGTACCTGTTACTACTTCCTGTTTACTGCCCCGCCCACTTTCTGTATGATGGACCATCTTACTGCTCTAAAATGGCACCAACACACCGTGCTGTTTAAACTGATTTCTGCACATCAGTACACACATCAATACACACACACACACCATATCTAATCCATCTTTATGTAAATGGAGCCGTTGCACCAACAAACCTGCTCAGCTTCCTCACTTCTGTTTTTGCTGTGCACGTGCACACGTGTGTGTGAGAGTGTGTGTGTGTGTGTGTGTTATTCTCATTAATATGCTTATCTTATCTGAGCTGCACTGTGGCACACACACACAAGCCTCAACACACACTATTAAATAAACATATAGATATAGAGTGTGTGAAGTTCAGATAGAGAGAATATCACCGTACTGAGTGTAACAACACACACACACACTCTCACACACACATACACAATCACACACGCACACACACTCTCACACACACATACACACACACATACTCACACACATACTCACACACACACACCAACCTCACAAACATGGACTCTGATTGGTGGATCAGGTGTTGATTAATTATATTATAATTGTGTGTGTGTGTGTGTGATGTTTGTGAGTGTGTGTGTCTGTGATTGTGTGTGTGTGTGTATATATAAGAGTGTGTTTGTGTGTGTGTATGAGAGTGAGTGTGTGTGTGTATGAGAGTGAGTGTGTGTGTGTGTGTGTGTGATGTTTGTGAGTGTGTGTGTGTGTATATATAAGAGTGTGTTTATGTGTGTGTGTATGAGAGTGAGTGTGTGTGTGTATGTGTGTGTGATGTTTGTGAGTGTGTGTGTCTGTGATTGTGTGTGTGTGTATATATAAGAGTGTGTTTATGTGTGTGTGTATGAGAGTGAGTGTGTGTGTGTGTGTATGAGAGTGAGTGTGTGTGTGTGTATGTAATCTTCAGTTTGTTGTGAGGAGATTAAACCCAGCTGCAGAATAACTTTCACCCAGATCTCCTGAGTGTCTCTGCTTTAGAGCAGATCACAGCGGCTCTGAGACGCTTCAGATCTCCAGCAAGGTGTAACACAGGTAACTGCACACACACACACACCAGCGCTGTTATGAAGCTTTATGAAAGTCTCCTGAAAGCCTCGTAATGACGGCTCTATGAGACCTGTGATCTTTGCTTGGGATATAAACACACAGCCTGGATACAGAGGAAGATCCTTCAACTGGGGCAAAAGTAATGGCACTGTGTGAAAGGAGAAGGAGTCAGTGTGTGTGTGTGTGTTAGCTGAGGTGCTGCAGTGGCTGAGCTGCATTACTGGATGATGCACTGTTTTACAGTTTATCAGTTTGGGTCAGTGATCACAAAAAGTGTCTAGTCCCTGATTCACTGATTCTCTGATTCACTGATTCTCTGATTCACAGATTCACTGATTCTCTGATTCACCAATTCTCTGATTCACTGATTCACTAATTCACTGATTCACTGACTCCTGGCACTGAAAGAGTTAAACCCAAAGCTTTGGCATCAAATGAGTTTAGAATCTGAATGTTTTCCATGTAGCAAGACAGACTGTGGATATTGACAGTGTTTGAATGAACCAATCAGAGACTGGGCTGAATTAAGACCCACCATTTGATTAAAATGTAGTCTTAACAGGGAACCACTCTGTAGTAGAACCTTTAATCCTTCCATCAGAGGAACGAAATGAAGAACCTTAAAGCTTAGCGTAAATACGTTGCCTTCAACCCCCGCAGCACACACAAGGTTAAGCCAAAGTCAGAGTGGTTTATAAAGTTCTCCAGCGCTTCCATGTGGGCATGAAACCCATAAACACATGCTGCATGAGGGCATACGGGCCATTAATCAACAAGCGCTTGAGAACCGTCAGCTCAACCATCAGATAAGGAACCGAGAACAGCCACAGAGTCCAAGAATGAACCATTAATACGAGGAAGAAACTGAACATCGCTTTGTCCGGCTCAGAAACCTTTTATGGCTTCAATTAATGGATATTTATAGAATGCTTCCGGGTGCTAGAGCTAATTACATTAACCTGTAAAAACAAACAGGGTTCTTTAAGGGTTTGTCAGATAATTAAGGGTTCTAAGCCTTTTATACAGGTTGGGCTTGATTTCTGTTCTGACAGAGAAACACTCTGCTTTAGGGTTCTGCACAGAACCAGAGGGACAAGCCAAATAACCTCAACACTCATTTTACATTTCAGGTTTATAAGGTTTATGTAAGGAAAGTGTTCTTGAAGTGTTCTGTAAGGTTCTCCGAGTAATGAAGTGTTCTGTAAGGTTCTCCGAGTAATGAAGTGTTCTGTAAGGTTCTCCGAGTAATGAAGTGTTCTGTAAGGTTCTCCGAGTAATGAAGTGTTCTGTAAGGTTCTCTGAGTAATGAAGTGTTCTGTAAGGTTCTCTGAGTAATGAAGTGTTCTGTAAGGTTCTCTGAGTAATGAAGTGTTCTGTAAGGTTCTCTGAGTAATGAAGTGTTCTGTAAGGTTCTCTGGGTAATGAAGTATTCTGTAAGGTTCTCTGAGTAATGAAGTGTTCTGTAAGGTTCTCTGAGTAATGAAGTGTTCTTTAAGGTTCTCTGAGTAATGAAGTGTTCTGTAAGGTTCTCTGGGTAATGAAGTATTCTGTAAGGTTCTCTGAGTAATGAAGTGTTCTTTAAGGTTCTCTGAGTAATGAAGTGTTCTGTAAGGTTCTCTGAGTAATGAAGTGTTCTGTAAGGTTCTCTGGGTAATGAAGGGTTCTGTAAGGTTCTCTGAGTAATGAAGTGTTCTGTAAGGTTCTCTGAGTAATGAAGTGTTCTGTAAGGTTCTCTGGGTAATGAAGGGTTCTGTAAGGTTCTCCGGGTAATGAAGGGTTCCTTTTCCCCCTCAGGTGTGTTTTATTCCCTGTAATAATCCACAATCTACAGATAAAAGGTCATCTTCTCTTTAATTATCGACTCCTCATGGTATTTAATCTGTTTATAGTTACACTTAATGTCTGGATCATTAAACAAGTTCGTTCCTCTTGTCTCTTACGTTATAGCAGCTATAAACATCTGAGAAAATCACAGCATCTCATGTTACCATAGCAACCACAAAGAGCTGTAAACTACTCTGACTGTTACATAGCGCTGAAACTGGAGACTCCTTCCATCAACTTCACTTCATTCACTTCAATCTCTTTATTATTATTATTGTTAATAATAATAATAATAATAATAATAATAATAATAATAATAATAATATTATTATTATTATATTGTTAAAAGCTCTACTTGAATTTTCAGCTGTCCTTCTGTCAGAGCTGCTATTATAAAAAATTAATCACCTTAAATTAACAAATGAATGAATCTTCTGTCCAATCAGAATGCAGAACTCATCAACGCTGCAGTTTCATCATTCTGTTACTTTTGTTTCAATAAACAAACAAACAAACAAATAAATAAATAATTAGTCTCATTAGCGGGATGTTAAATCCTCACCATGTTTATTTCTCCTTCTGCATCTTCTCCAATTCACACTAATGAACCCTGAGCCTGAGATCGTGTTCCAGTGTCTGAGACTCATGTCAGAGATGAAGACTTCACACTCAACTAACACTTAACATCAAAGAAAGAAAGACAGACAGACAGACAGACAGACAGACAGATAGATAGATAGATAGATAGACAGATAGACAGATAGATAGATAGATAGATAGATAGATAGATAGATAGATAGATAGATAGATAGATAGATAGATAGCTTGTATTTCCTCGTGTGTAAGTCGCTTTGGATAAAGGCTTCTGCTGAATATAAATGTAAGACAGTAGTTTCAGTAATAATACCAGTTTAAATGATTCGTTATTATCCTAAAACACTGCGGGTGTAAACACTATCTTCATCTATTCTGTATTATTATTATTATTATTATTATTATTATTATTATTATTATATTCCATCAGAAGAGAAAAGATCAATAAAACCATCTTCCAGTGTAATGATGTTCATAAACTCGGTGAAGTTTCTATTTTATTCCACATGAACACAATGAGAGCGGAAACTTCTCCACACTTCAGCTTTAATGTGTGAAAGGATGAGGAAAGAAAAACAGAAAGAAATGAAATAAACATGATGATGATGATGATGATGATGGTGTGATTTTAGTCGGTCAGAAATGTCCGGCGCTGTTCCGGCTTTATTATTATTATTATTATTATTATTATTATTATTATTGAATATTGATACATTACGGCATTTTTTCTTCACACTTCCAGTCTGTTCCTCTGTTTATCCCACAAAAGGTTTACGGAAAAAAGTTTCAAGCCGAAATAAATAAAGAGTAAAATAATGAGATGAAGGTTTTGGTGAAATTCAGGCGGAGACTTTATTTCTTTTCTTTCTTTCTTTCTTTCTTTCTTTTTCTTTCTTTCTTTACATTTTTGTGTCTTTTTGCTCTCTTGAAAAATAAAAAATGGCGGAGTGTGTCAATGTCTTTCCGAAAGTTTGTTCTCTCGGTCAAAACGGGAGCTAAAAACAACAAAAACAAACAAAAACAAAAACAAAAACAAACAAAAACCCGCCGACTTTTTATCCGCGTTTTAATGTTCACTATTGTAGAATTATCCTGAATGGAGAAAGGGGAGAGAAGAGAGAGAGACAGGAAAATACCGACACACACACACACACACATATATATACACACACGCGCGCGCGTATTCACACACACACACACACGCGCGCGCGCGAACAGGAGGAGAAAAAGAAAAGTCGGGAAAAAGCGGTGAAAGCGCGCGGAGTGAAGCGGCTCGAACAGCGCGTCTGATCGCAGTCACTTACTTGTCTGAGTCCTGTGACATGGTGATGTTTTTGGCCTCCTCGGCGATAATTCCTGGAGAAACTGGACTTTCAGGTCGGTGCAGACTCACACATACACACACACACACACATACACACACAGACAAGGGGAGAGAGAGAGAGAGAGAGAGGAGCACAAACCTGGTCTACAGGTAAATCCTGCCCTGCCTACCTGCCTACCTTACAGCTCTCTCTCTCTCTCTCTCTCTCTCTCTCTCTCTCACTTACACACACACACACACACACACACACATACACTTCACTTTGCAATGCATGCACAATTTTCGTACATTTCCAAAAATCTATCTCTCTACATATATACATATATATATAATTTTTGTGACATTCAAATCAGCTCTGATTCTGCGCCGCCATTGGTCGAGGTGTGTAAGGAGGACGACCTCCGATTGGCTGAAGCTGCACAGGTAAGTCCCGCCCACACCTGGAGGAACGCGTAACAGCCGTGTAAAGAAATTAGTCTATTTTTAGCTTTGTGTGTTACAGTGTGATCTGTCTCAAAGCGCCAGGGGTCAGGAGCTGACCTCAGCAGAAATCAGCAGAACCCAGCAGATATATATGTCTGAGAGAGAGAGAGAGA
>NC_080733.1:19159955-19209955 GCF_019097595.1 Hemibagrus wyckioides
CATCACACACACACATCACATCACATATCACACACACATCACATCACACACACACACACACATCACATCACACACACACATCACATCACACACACACATCACATCACATCACACACACACACACATCACATCACATCACACACACACACATCACATCACATCACATATCACACACACACACATCACATCACATATCACACACACACATCACATTACATCACATATCACACACACACACATCACATATCACACACACACACACATCACATCACATATCACACACACATCACATCACACACACACACACATCACATCACACACACACACACACACACACACACACATCACATCACACACACACACACATCACATCACACACACACACACATCACATCACACACACACACACATCACATCACACACACACACACATCACATCACATCACACACACACACACACATCACATCACACACACACACACACACATCACATCACACACACACACACATCACATCACATATCACACACACACACATCACATCACATATCACACACACACACATCACATATCACACACACACACACATCACATCACATATCACACACACATCACATATCACACACACACACATCACACACACACATCACATATCACACACATCACATATCACACACACACATCACATTACATCACATATCACACACACACGCATCATATATCACACACACACACACACACATCACATATCACACACACACATCACATTACATCACATATCACACACACATGCATCACATATCACACACACATCACATCACATATCACACACACACACACACACACATCACATATCACACACACATCACACACACACATCACATCACACACACACATCACATCACATATCACACACACCACATCACATCACACACATCACATATCAGACACACACACACATCACATATCACACACACATCACATCACATATCACACACACATCACATCACATATCACACACATCACATCACATATCACACACACATCACATCACATATCACACACACACACATCACATCACATATCACACACACACACATCACATCACATATCACACACACACATCACATCACATATCACACACACATCACATCACATATCACACACACACACATCACATATCACACACACACACATCACATCACATATCACACACACACACATCACATATCACACACACACACACATCACATCACATATCACACACACATCACATATCAAACACACACACATCACACACACACATCACATATCACACACACACACATCACATATCACACACACACATCACATTACATCACATATCACACACACACGCATCACATATCACACACACACACACACACACATCACATATCACACACACACATCACATTACATCACATATCACACACACACGCATCACATATCACACACACATCACATCACATATCACACACATCACACACACACATCACATATCACACACACATCACACACACACATCACATCACATCACACACACACATCACATCACATATCACACACACCACATCACATCACACACATCACATATCAGACACACACACACACACACATCACATGACATATCACACACATCACATATCACACACACACATCACATCACATCACATATCACACACACATCACATCACATATCACACACACATCACATCACATATCACACACATCACATCACATATCACACATCACATCACATCACATATCACACATCACATCACATATCACACACACACATCACATATCACACACACATCACATCACATATCACACACACACACACACATCACATCACATATCACACACACATCACATCACATATCACACACACACACACACATCACATCACATATCACACACACACACACATCACATCACATATCACACACACCACATCACATCACACACCACATATCAGACACACACACACACACACACATCACATGACATATCACACACATCACATATCACACACACACACATCACATATCTCACACACACACATCATATCACACACACATCACATCACATATCACACACACAATCACATCACATATCACACACTCACATATCACACACACACCACGTCACATCACATATCACACACACACACACATCACATATCACACACACAATCACATCACATATCTCACACACACACATCACATCACATATCACACACACATCACATCACATATCACACACACACCACATCACATCACATATCACACACACAATCACACACACACATCACACATCACACACACACACAGCACATATCTCACACACACACATCACATCACATATCACACACACAATCACATCACATATCACACACACACATCACACACACACACACATCACATATCACACACATCACATCACATATCACACACACACACATCACATATCACACACATCACATCACATATCACACACACACACATCACACACACACACACATCACATATCTCACACACACACATCACATCACATATCACACACACAATCACATCACATATCACACACACACATCACATATCACACACACAATCACATCACATATCTCACACACACACATCACATCACATATCACACACACAATCACATCACATATCACACACACACACATCACATATCACACACACACCACATCACATCACACACATCACATCACATATCACACACACACACACACATCACATATCTCACACACACACATCATATCACACACACATCACATCACATATCACACACACAATCACATCACATATCACACACACACACATCACATATCACAAACACACACATCATATCACACACACATCACATCACATATCACACACACAATCACATCACATATCACACACACACACATCACATATCACACACACACACATCATATCACACACACAATCACATCACATATCTCACACACACACATCACATCACATATCACACACACACCACATCACATCACATATCACACACACAATCACATCACATATCACACACACACACACACATCACATATCACACACACATCACATCACATATCACACACACAATCACATCACATATCTCACACACACACATCACATCACATATCACACACACAATCACATCACATATCACACACACAATCACATCACATATCACACACACACACATCACATCACATATCACACACACACCACATCACATCACATATCTCACACACAATCACATCACATATCACACACACACACATCACATATCACACACACACACACACATCACATCACATATCACACACACACACACACACATCACATCACATATCACACACACACATCACATATCTCACACACACACACCACATCACATCACATATCTCACACACATCACATCACATATCACACACACACATCACACACACACACATCACATCACACACACACATCACACACACATCACATCTCACACACACACATCACATATCACACACACACACACATCACATATCACACACACACATCACATATCACACACATCACATATCACACACATCACATATCACATCACATCACATATCACATCACATCACATATCACACACATCACACATCACATATCACACACACACATCACATATCACACACACACACACATCACACACATCACATATCACACACACACATCACATATCACACACATCACATATCACACACATCACATATCACATCACATCACATCACATCACATATCACACACATCACACATCACATATCACACACACACACACACATCACATATCACACACACACATCACATATCTCACACACACACATCACATATCTCACACACACACACACATCACATCACATATCACACACACACACATCACATATCTCACACACACACATCACATCACATATCACACACACATCACATCACATATCACACACACACACATCACATATCACACACACATCACATATCACACACACAATCACACACACATCACATCACATATCACACACACAATCACACACACACATCACATATCACACACACACATCACATCACACACACACATCACATATCACACACATCACATATCACATCACATATCACACACACACATCACATATCACACACATCACATATCACACACACACATCACATATCACACACATCACATATCACACACATCACATATCACATCACATATCACATCACATATCACACACATCACACATCACATATCACACACACACACACACATCACATATCACACACACACACATCACATATCACACACACATCACATATCACACACACAATCACACACACATCACATCACATATCACACACACAATCACACACACACATCACATATCACACACACACATCACATCACACACACACATCACATATCACACACATCACATATCACATCACATATCACACACACACATCACATATCACACACATCACATATCACACACACACATCACATATCACACACATCACATATCACACACATCACATATCACATCACATATCACATCACATATCACACACATCACACATCACATATCACACACACACACACACATCACATATCACACACACACATCACATCACATATCACACACACACACATCACATCACATATCACACACACACACATCACATCACATATCACACACACACCACATCACATCACATATCACACACACACACACATCACATATCACACACACAATCACACACACACATCACACACACACATCACATATCTCACACACACACATCACATCACATATCACACACACACACATCACACACACACACACATCACATATCACACACACAATCACATCACATATCACACACACACACACATCACATATCACACACACACACATCACACACACACACACATCACATCACATATCACACACACACACACACATCACATATCTCACACACACACACACATCACATATCACACACACACACACACATCACATATCACACACACACACATCACACACACACACACATCACATCACATATCACACACACACACATCACATCACATATCTCACACACACACACACATCACATATCACACACACACACACACATCACATATCACACACACACACATCACATATCTCACACACACACACACATCACATCACATATCACACACACACACATCACATATCTCACACACACACACACATCACATCACATATCACACACACACACATCACATCTCACACACACACATCACATCACATATCACACACACATCACATCACATATCACACACACACACATCATATCACATATCACACACACACACATCACATCACATATCACACACACACACATCACATCACATATCACACACACACACATCACATATCTCACACACACACATCACATATCACACACACAATCACACACACATCACATCACATATCACACACACACACATCATATCACTCACATATCACACACACATCACATCACATATCACACACACATCACATATCACACACACACATCACATCACATATCAAACACACACACACATCACATATCAAACACACACACACATCACATCACATATCACACACACACATCACATCACATATCAAACACACACACACATCACACACACACACATCACATCACATATCACACACACACACATCACATCACATATCAAACACACACACACATCACATATCAAACACACACACACACACACATCACATCACATATCACACACACACACATCACATCACATATCACACACACACACATCACATCACATATCACACACACACACATCACATATCTCACACACACACACACATCACATATCACACACACACACACATCACATATCACACACACACACATCACATATCTCACACACACACACACATCACATATCACACACACACACATCACATATCTCACACACACACATCATATCACTCACATATCACACACACATCACATCACATATCACACACACATCACATATCACACACACACATCACATCACACATCACATATCACACACACAATCACACACACATCACATCACATATCACACACACACACATCACATATCTCACACACACACATCATATCACTCACATCACACACACATCACATCACATATCACACACACATCACATATCACACACACACATCACATCACATATCAAACACACACACACATCACACACACACATCACATCTCACACACACACATCACATATCACACACACAATCACACACACACACATCACATATCACACACATCACATATCACACACACAATCACACACACACATCACACATCACACACACACACACACACACACATCACACACACATCATATCACTCACATATCACACACACATCACACACACATCACATATCACACACACATCACATATCAATCACACACACACATCACACACACACACATCACATCTCACACTCACACATCACATATCAAACACACACACACATCACACACACACACATCACATATCACACACACAATCACACACACACACATCACATATCACACACATCACATATCACACACACATCACATATCACACACACACATCACATCACATATCAAACACACACACACATCACATATCACACACACATCACACACACACATCACATCTCACACACACACATCACATATCACACACATCACATATCACACACATCACATATCACATCACATCACATATCACACACACACACACACATCACATATCACACACACACACACATCACATATCACACACACACACATCACATCACATATCACACACACACACACATCACATATCACACACACACACATCACATCACATATCACACACACACACATCACATATCACACACACACACATCACATCACATATCACACACACAATCACATCACATATCACACACACACACATCACATCACATATCACACACACACACACACATCACATATCACACACACAATCACACACACACATCACACATCACACACACACACATCACACATCACACACACACACATCACATATCTCACACACACACATCACATATCACACACACACACACATCACATATCACACACACAATCACACACACACATCACACATCACATCACATATCACACACACACACATCACATATCACACACACACACATCACATATCACACACACAATCACACACACAATCACATCACATATCACACACACACATCACATATCACACACACAATCACACACACACATCACACACACACACAGCACATATCTCACACACACACATCACATCACATATCACACACACACACATCACACACACACACACACATCACATATCACACACACAATCACATCACATATCACACACACACAATCACATATCACACACACACATCACATCACATATCACACACACACACATCACACACACACACACATCACATCACACACACATCACATCACATATCTCACACACACACAATCACATCACATATCACACACACACACACATCACATATCACACACACACACATCACACACACACACATCACATCACACACACATCACATCACATATCTCACACACACACATCACATCACATATCACACACACACACACATCACATCTCACACACACACATCACATATCACACACATCACATATCACACACATCACATATCACATCACATCACATATCACACACACACACACATCACATCACACACACATCACATCACATATCTCACACACACATCACATCACATATCACACACACACACATCACATATCACACACACCACATCACATCACATATCACACACACACACACATCACATCACACACAATCACACACACACACACACACACACATCACATCACATATCACACACACACACATCACATATCTCACACACACACATCATATCACACACACATCACATCACATATCACACACACAATCACATCACATATCACACACTCACATATCACACACACACCACATCACATCACATATCACACACACACACACATCACATATCACACACACAATCACATCACATATCTCACACACACACATCACATCACATATCACACACACAATCACATCACATATCACACACACACATCACATATCACACACACACCACATCACATCACATATCACACACACAATCACATCACATATCACACACTCACATATCACACACACACCACATCACATCACATATCACACACACACACATCACATCACACACACACACACATCACATATCTCACACACACACATCACATCACATATCACACACACAATCACATCACATATCACACACACACACATCACACACACACACACATCACATCACATATCACACACATCACATATCTCACACACATCACATCACATATCACACACACACACATCACATATCTCACACACACACATCACATCACATATCACACACACATCACATATCACACACACACACATCACATATCACACACACACCACATCACATCACATATCACACACACATCACATATCACACACACATCACATATCACACACACATCACATATCACACACACACACATCACATATCTCACACACACACATCACATCACATATCACACACACAATCACATCACATATCACACACACACACATCACACACACACACACATCACATCACATATCACACACACACACATCACATATCTCACACACATCACATCACATATCACACACACACACATCACATATCTCACACACACACATCATATCACTCACATCACACACACATCACACACACATCACATATCACACACACACATCACATCACATATCAAACACACACACACATCACACACACACACATCACATCTCACACACACACATCACATATCACACACACACACATCACATATCTCACACACACACATCACATCACATATCACACACACAATCACATCACATATCACACACACACACATCACACACACACACACATCACATCACATATCACACACACACACATCACATATCTCACACACATCACATCACATATCACACACACACACATCACATATCTCACACACACACATCATATCACTCACATCACACACACATCACACACACATCACATATCACACACACACATCACATCACATATCAAACACACACACACATCACACACACACACATCACATCTCACACACACACATCACATATCACACACACAATCACACACACACACATCACATCTCACACACACACATCACATCACATATCACACACATCACATATCACACACACAATCACACACACACATCACACATCACACACACACACACACACATCACACACACACATCATATCACTCACATATCACACACACATCACACACACATCACATATCACACACACATCACATATCAATCACACACACACATCACATATCACACACACATCACACACACACACATCACATCTCACACACACACATCACATCTCACACACACACATCACATATCACACACACAATCACACACACACATCACACACACACACACATCACATATCACACACACAATCACACACACACATCACACACACACACATCACATATCACACACACATCACATATCACACACACACATCACATCACATATCACACACACACACACATCACATATCACACACATCACATATCACACACACATCACACACACACATCACATATCACACACATCACATATCACACACATCACATATCACATCACATCACATATCACACACACACACACACATCACATATCACACACACACACACATCACATATCACACACACACACATCACATCACATATCACACACACAATCACATCACATATCACACACACACACATCACATCACATATCACACACACACACATCACATATCACACACACACACATCACATCACATATCACACACACAATCACATCACATATCACACACACACAATCACATCACATATCACACACACACACATCACATCACATATCACACACACACACACACATCACATATCACACACACAATCACACACACACATCACACATCACACACACACACATCACATATCTCACACACACACATCACATCACATATCACACACACACATCACATATCACACACACACACACATCACATATCACACACACAATCACACACACACATCACACATCACATCACATATCACACACACACACATCACATATCACACACACACACACATCACATATCACACACACAATCACATCACATATCACACACACACACATCACACACACACACACATCACATATCACACACACAATCACACACACATCACACACACACACAGCACATATCTCACACACACACATCACATCACATATCACACACACAATCACATCACATATCACACACACACACATCACACACACACACACATCACATATCACACACACAATCACATCACATATCACACACACACACACATCACATATCACACACACACACATCACATCACATATCACACACACACACATCACACACACACACACATCACATCACACACACATCACATCACATATCTCACACACACACATCACATCACATATCACACACACAATCACATCACATATCACACACACAATCACATCACATATCACACACACACCACATCACATATCACACACACTTCACATATCACACACACAATCACACACACACATCACACATCACATCACATATCACACACACACACATCACATATCACACACACAATCACATCACATATCACACACACACATATCACACACACACCACATCACATATCTCACACACACCACATCACATCACATATCACACACAATCACACACACACACACACACAATCACACACACACACACACACAATCACACACACACACACACACACATCACATCACATATCACACACACACACATCACATATCTCACACACATCACACACACACATCACATATCACACACATCACATATCACACACATCACATATCACATCACATCACATATCACACACACACACACACATCACATATCACACACACACACACATCACATATCACACACACACACATCACATCACATATCACATACACAATCACATCACATATCACACACACACACATCACATCACATATCACACACACACACATCACATATCACACACACACACATCACATCACATATCACACACACAATCACATCACATATCACACACACACAATCACATCACATATCACACACACACACATCACATCACATATCACACACACACACATCACATCACATATCACACACACAATCACACACACACATCACACATCACACACACACACATCACATATCTCACACACACACATCACATCACATATCACACACACACACATCACATATCACACACACACACACATCACATATCACACACACAATCACACACACACATCACACATCACATCACATATCACACACACACACATCACATATCACACACACACACACATCACATATCACACACACAATCACATCACATATCACACACACACATATCACACACACACACACATCACATATCACACACACAATCACACACACACATCACACACACACACAGCACATATCTCACACACACACATCACATCACATATCACACACACAATCACATCACATATCACACACACACACATCACACACACACACATCACACACACACACACATCACATATCACACACACAATCACATCACATATCACACACACACACACATCACATATCACACACACACACATCACATCACATATCACACACACACACATCACACACACACACACATCACATCACACACACATCACATCACATATCTCACACACACACATCACATCACATATCACACACACAATCACATCACATATCACACACACAATCACATCACATATCACACACACACCACATCACATATCACACACACTTCACATATCACACACACAATCACACACACACATCACACATCACATCACATATCACACACACACACATCACATATCACACACACAATCACATCACATATCACACACACACATATCACACACACACCACATCACATATCTCACACACACCACATCACATCACATATCACACACAATCACACACACACACACACACAATCACACACACACACACACACAATCACACACACACACACACACACATCACATCACATATCACACACACACACATCACATATCTCACACACATCATATCACACACACATCACATCACATATCACACACACAATCACATCACATATCACACACTCACATATCACACACACACCACATCACATCACATATCACACACACACACACATCACATATCACACACACAATCACATCACATATCTCACACACACACATCACATCACATATCACACACACAATCACATCACATCACATCACACACACACACACATCACATCACATCACATATCACACACACACACACATCACATATCACACACACAATCACATCACATATCTCACACACACACATCACATCACATATCACACACACAATCACATCACATATCACACACACACATCACATATCACACACACACCACATCACATCACACACACACACACATCACATCACATCACATATCACACACACACACACATCACATATCACACACACAATCACATCACATATCACACACACACATCACATATCACACACACACACACATCACATATCACACACACAATCACACACACACATCACATCACATATCACACACACACACATCACATATCACACACACACACACATCACATATCACACACACAATCACATCACATATCACACACACACACATCACACACACACACATCACATATCACACACACACATCACACACACACACAGCACATATCTCACACACACACATCACATCACATATCACACACACAATCACATCACATATCACACACATACACATCACACACACACACATCACACACACACACACATCACATATCACACACACAATCACATCACATATCACACACACACACACATCACATATCACACACACACACATCACATCACATATCACACACACACACATCACACACACACACACATCACATCACACACACATCACATCACATATCTCACACACACACATCACATCACATATCACACACACAATCACATCACATATCACACACACAATCACATCACATATCACACACACACCACATCACATATCACACACACTTCACATATCACACACACAATCACACACACACATCACACATCACATCACATATCACACACACACACATCACATATCACACACACAATCACATCACATATCACACACACACATATCACACACACACCACATCACATATCTCACACACACCACATCACATCACATATCACACACAATCACACACACACACACAATCACACACACACACACACACACAATCACACACACACACACATCACATCACATATCACACACACACACATCACATCACATATCACACACACAATCACATCACATATCACACACTCACATATCACACACACACCACATCACATCACATATCACACACACACACACATCACATATCACACACACAATCACATCACATATCTCACACACACACATCACATCACATATCACACACACAATCACATCACATATCACACACACACATCACATATCACACACACACCACATCACATCACATATCACACACACACACACATCACATCACATCACATATCACACACACACACACATCACATATCACACACACACACACATCACATATCACACACACAATCACATCACATATCACACACACAATCACATCACATATCTCACACACACACATCACATCACATATCACACACACAATCACATCACATATCACACACACACATCACATATCACACACACACACATCACATCACATCACATATCACACACACACACACATCACATATCACACACACAATCACATCACATATCTCACACACACACATCACATCACATATCACACACACACACATCACATCACATCACATATCACACACTCACTCACTCTCACACACAACATACACACTCACACACACACACACACTCCTGGAAAATCCTCCTGGATGCTGAATTTCTTCATCAATCTTCATGAGTTTGGATTAAATCAGTTTAAAAACGGAACTAAAATCTGTTGTAGAAGAAGCAGAAAATGATTCGGGGGCGGAGCTTCTCAAGAGCTGATGATTTGCATAACTGAAAACCTTCTGAAAAACATGCTGATGTTATTGATCATTTTTATTTGTTGGTTTTGCGTCTTTTACAGTTCTTTAACGCTCTCTGAGCCTTTGACAGCTGAGACATCAACAGGTACAGACATGACGTGTGTGTGTGTATGTGTGTGTGTGTGTGTGTGTAGTTGCCATGTCCACACACTGCATTCCTTTCTAACAGTAGAGAGGTGTAGCGGTGCTGCATGCCTGAGATTTCTGAGTGGAGAGGGAAGGAAACCTGTCAGTACCTGCCTGGCCTGATCCCGCGTACCTGTTGGACAGGTAAAGCCCGCTGCTGGGCAAATAAGACGAGCAGAACTGGAATATGAATGCCGGGTGGATAGATAGAGGTTTATAAGGGGGTGCCATTTCTTTTGCGCGAAGCACTGTTTATGACTAGATTTGAAGTGTGGATAGAAATGTAAAGGAATAAATTTATTTGTTATTGTAGCTACTGAGGGTTAATCTGACTAACACAAACCACTAGGAGACTAGCTAACATTATACTGTCTGATCCATCCAGACGCTCTACCCCAGTGGTGCTCACTGCTGCTGGAGATAGATCTGTGTGGTCAGCCGGTGACCCAGGGGACTGCTGTGGACAGAGCCACTCTGAGACCATCACACCGTCTCTGACCTGCTGTTACATCGGTCAGCTTTTAGCAGGAAGGAATGAGCACTAAGTCTATAATGTCCTCAGAAACTACACTGATTAGTTCCTCAAGAGCTCTTGGTTGCTGTTGTTGAAAGGACATCTACAGTTACATTATTTACTGTCCAGCGTCGCCCAGATGAGGATGAGGTTCCCTTCTGAGGCTGGTTCCTCTCAAGGTTTCTTCCTCAGATCATCTCAGGGAGTTTTTCCTCACCATCGTCACCTCAGGCTTCTCATTAGGGATAAACGTTAGAGATAAATAATAACTGAACTTTAAACTATATCATTTTTTCTGTTTCTGTATTTCTGTAAAGCTGCTTAGAGACAATGTCCAGGGTTAAAAGCACAATACAAATAAATTCAATTGAATTGAAAATTGAATACTGACCTTCACCTGCGTGCCTGAAACCACAATACACTATACCTTATATAATATACTATATTTTACATACTGTACTATACACTCTATACTGTACTGTGTGACACACACTATACAATATACTCTATATGCTATACCATACACTGTGTGCTGTATTATACACCATGCTATACTCTTATACACTGATATATTATGTGATCTGTGAGCAGAATATTGTTAAAGTAGCCATACATGAAGTACATCAAGTAACAGGAAGTACATCAGGGATAAAGGGGGTAACTTCCTCATAACACCCCTGGTGCTCACGGACGTATTTCTACATGTGAGCGGTTGATACGTCACACTCGGCCTAGCGTGTCTGTGTTATGGAAGTCTGGGGGGGGGGGTTGGGGGGGACAAGCATTCAATAAAAAGACACTTTTTTTTTTTTTTTTAACATATTGCGCAGTTTTAACCCAATAATCTGTCAAAAGTCTTTATTTGAATAGTGAAGCAGATCACAAAACTATAGGCACCCCTAACTGCAGCTCTGACTGTAGCACAGGTTTATATTCATGCTCTGATAATGTATCGTTTCCATAGCAACAGCTCCTTCACAGTGTCCTAAATCACAGTAATGTGACCTAACCTCTCTCTTCCTCTGTCTGTCTGTCTGTCTCCTTCTCTTTCTCTCTTCCTCTGTCTGTCTGTCTCTCTCTGTGTCTGTCTCTCTCTCTGCCTGTCTGTCTGTCTCTCTCTGTGTCTGTCTCTCTTTCTCTCTCTCTCTCTCTGCCTGTCTGTCTGTCTCTCTTTCTCTCTCTCTCTCTCTCTCTCTCTCTCTCTCTCTGTCTCTGTGTGTCTTTCGGCAACGCCTCACATTGTAGTAGGAAATGTTAGCATTGTGAGAAATGGTGTGATCACGGTGTTGTGTTTCTTTTCTCTGTTTCATAAAACAGAAAAGAATCCTCAAGCTGCATTGTTGCGCCTTTAAACTGTCTCCGGAGAAGCTGTTTAGGTCACACACACACACACAGAGTGATGGGAGAAAGTTTTCCATCTGCTTTCACACAGCCTCAGGTTCGATACCAGAGCACCTGACAGAGACGAGGACTAAAGATAGTTAACACAAACACACACATACAGTGTGACTCCATGGTGCACCTGCCTCTTCCTGTTTCTTTTATAAGTGTGTATTCTGTGTGTGTTTAGTTGTGTATTATTTGTGTTAGTGTGATGTGGCATTAGTGCATATTGTAGGAAAAAAGAGATTATAAGAGTCAGGGCGCCATCTAGTGGTGGAAATAGTAATATAATAATAATCAGAATCAGAGTCAGCTCTATTGCCAAGTACTGTGGGTTTTACATCTACAAGAAATTTAGATTAGAAAAGTAGAAATAATAATAATAATAAAATAATAATAATGATGGTGGTGCTGATGGTGAGTGTGTAGGGGTAGTGTGTGAAGGAGTAGTAAATAAATGTGTAAAGTTATTGAATGTGTGTGCATGAGTGTGTGAGTGTGTGTGAATGAGTAGTAAATGAGTGTGTAAAGTCATTGAATGTGTGTGTGTGTGAGTGTGTGAGTGAGTGAGTGAAGGTAGTGAACCGCCTGTGATTTGGGACGCGCCCCGGGCAGATCCCTGCTCTCGTGTATGGGAAGTTTCTCATATTTACACAGCTGTAAACTTCATTCTGACCGCCGAGTCTCTTTTCCGTGTCTAAGTAAGTAAGCGTTGCCTAATTTAACACAAAATAACTTTTGATTCATTTTAATTTTTAAAAAATAACTCCCTCATTTAGCCCGTAAAATCAGCTGAACGTGAAACGGGTGTTTTGAACGCACGCGGCTAACGTTAGCGTAAGATTGCTAACAGCTGCTCAAAACTAAACTTGGATATTTACAAAAACTTTTACAACCTTAAAGCCATGACTTGTGAGACTTTTTTCACGGAAAATGTTAGAACGTTATCTAGCTTGCGAGTAAATCGTATCTTTGTGTGTTTTTCAATGCGAAGAAAGATTAATGTGTTTAGCCTAGCCCTTGTGATGTTTTTGTTATTGTATTTTCTTTTCCTACCCGCTTTCCATTATGGAGCCTTGTGATTGGTCACTTTGTCTAATAGGCAGCGTGGACAGCCAATCGTCGCTGAGAAGATCATTCTAACTAGCCAATCAGAGGCGAGAAGGCGGTTTTGTCCCAATACGGGTGAGACACAGTGTATTTATAGGCTATAAAGCATAACGTGGAGAAAATGTGATTATAAATATAAAATAAATGTAAAATATCTAAAATATATAAATAATCAACACAAAGTGTGTCATAAATAAGAGCCATGTGGACGAGGTTTTCGGCTCATGACTTCATGCCAGCTGATGATTTATTTGAGATAAAAATCAGATTCATTTCTGATTCTGTTTTTTAATCCGAATTAATTTCTTCATCCTGACAGTTTAATAACACCATTTTCTATTTTTCATGCTGGATGAAAGCACAAGTCGAGGCTGTAGAGCTTGTTTATGTGTAATAATGTGGAATATTTCACACTTTTCTGCTTTTCTCTCATAATTAAAACCTTCTGGTGATTCAGTGAGCGATTGACCACACCCGTCAGTGGTCACACCCATCAGCACCTCGCCCCGGCGCCGGGGAAACCAAACCTGATCAGACAGGTTTCCACAGCTGCTTTTACACAAAACACATGACATAACACTCACAGGGAGGAAAAAAAAACAGCGTGTGAACGGATCCTGTAACATAAACACAGAAAAAAAACCTGTTCCACTGGTCAGTTATTCTCTGATTTATTCCCTGTTCCACTGGTCAGTCATTCACTAATATCAGAGAGTCAGTCAGAGGTAGAGCTGAAGGACAGTCCAGCGAGATTAAAAGTACATCTAAACAGATAAAAAGCATCATGTGTTCGGCTTTAATTAATAACAAAATTGAGATGGTTGATAAACTGCTGTGGAATAAAACTCTTATTTCATCACAGATGCTGATTATTTTCTAATAGCTATACACACACATACAAATATATATAAAATATATATATATATATACACATACACATGCATACAAATATGCACATATACACACACACACACGAATACAAATATACACATATATATATACACACACACACAGTGATTTACTTCAGTCTCCAATCAGAGCTGAAGATCACTCAGGGGTCTTATACAGCAGTGCTATAAATATCACATACCATTTACACTGTGTGTGTGTGTGTTACGCCACTTTGCTTCAGAGCAGCATGGCTCGAGGACACCAGAAGATTCAATCTCAGCAGAAAAACGCCAAGAAGCAGGCTGAGATCAAGAAATCAAAAGGTCACGACCAGAAGACGGCAGCGAAGGCAGCTCTGGTGTACACGTGTGGAGTCTGCAGGGTGGGTTACATCTCACACACACACACTCACACACACACTCATATACACATTCATACACATGTATATACACACACACATATACACATACATACACACACATACATGTATACATATACGTACACACGCATATATACACATACGCGCACATACACACACACTCATATACATACACAAACACGCATATATACATATACACACAAACGCACACATACATTCACATACATGCGCACACACGTGCATATATACATATACACATACATACACACACACATACATACATATATATATATATATATATATATATATATATATATATATATATTAGGGCTGTCAATCGATTAAAATATTTAATCGCATGATTGTCATGAGTTAACACGAGTTAACGCACTCTCTCTCTCTCTCTCTCTTTGCCTGCCTGCCTGTTTTCCGTCTTTGTTTATCCACCGGTTCTACTTCTTTGCCGGTTCCTCTGAGCGCCGCAGCACACTTACGCTCATCCAAAATGCTCTCATTGCTTCAGACACGTCATGACGTTTATCCCAAGCCAATACGAAATGAGATCCCACCCTTCCTGTCACCCCTCATTTGTCTGTATGTGTATTCGGACCCAGTGAGCAGCAGACTTTTTAAATTATTTACAAAATTATAAAAACTGCGTTAACGCGCTATAAAATTATTGTCGGCATTAATGAGTTAATGCGATAATAACGCGTTAACTTCCCCAGCCCTAATATATATATATATATATATATATATATATATATATATATATATATATATATATATATATATATACATATACATACACACACACTGTAGTGTAGTGCAGTAGTGTTGAGTGTGTTACTGCAGATGTAAGACTTGTGTATGTGTGTGTATGTGTGTATATCATTATTATTGTAAGTGTGACTCTCAGTAAAACACTCAGTCTTCAGTGTGTAGTTCTCAGTGTTTGTGATGTTTATCAGTGTGAGGAGGAGGAAAGAGCTTCCTCTCTGAGCTTGTCTCACCACCTTGTGTGTAAATTTAGGGACCCAGGAGGGGTGATGAGCCCTAGTTTAGGAGACTCTGCTGTATGTTCTGGAGCAAAGTGAGGAGAAAAACTGGGCAGAAAGTGAAGCACTGCCTCCAGGGGGCTTTGCTGTAGCTGACACACTGACTCTGCCGTCTTTTGCTTTTATTTTCATTCTGTTTCATCATTCCAGAGAGATCAATATTATTATAATAATAATAATAATAATAATTATTATTATTATTATTATTATTGTTGTTGTTGTTGTTATTTGTGTAGGATTTTGTGATATTTGATTTGTTTAAAGCGCTTCAGGGGAATTTGGTATTATATGACTTTGCATATCAGGAATTAGTTTTCCGCAGAAACTCTATAAACCGGAATATCAGGTTTTACACACACACTAATTCATGTAAAAAAAAATTTTTAAATGTAAATAAATTCCAGGGATTTCTTCAGATTTTCTTTAAAAAATCTGTATTTTTTTAATCTCAGGTTAATTTATCCAGTGTTATGTTGCCTGTTTAGTAGAGCATTTAAGTTAATTTATATAAATGTATTAATTTATTTTTTTTTAAAATTATTTTATATTTATTTATTTATTACATATCATATAATATTATGTATGTTTATATATTTTTTAATGTCCACCAACAGAACATAGTGTTTAAATTAAAGATGATTTAAAATTCAACTTTTTAAAGAATTTATTTTTGAATGAAATCCATTCAAGCAAGAAGATAAACTTATTATTAATAACAATAAAAAAGTGATAATAAATAAAACAACTGTAATTACTGTCGAATATTTAGTTGGTGTTCATTCTGAAAGGTCACGTGACTCCTTTAAAAAAATAATCGAGATTTCATTCTGTAAGTATAAACGGAGTGAAAGATTTTTGCTGCAGTTTAGATCGTGTCCTGTAGGGGGAGTTAGAGCGTGTCCTGTAGGGGGAGTTAGAGCGTGTCCTGTAGGGGGAGTTAGAGCGTGTCCTGTAGGGGGAGTTAGAGCGTGTCCTGTAGGGGGAGTTAGAAACTGTCCTGTAGGGGGAGTTAGAAACTGTCCTGTAGGGGGAGTTAGAGCCTGCCCTGTAGGGGGAGTTAGAGCGTGTCCTGTAGGGGGAGTTAGAGCGTGTCCTGTAGGGGGAGTTAGAGCCTGTCCTGTAGGGGGAGTTAGAGCGTGTCCTGTAGGGGGAGTTAGAGCGTGTCCTGTAGGGGGAGTTAGAAACTGTCCTGTAGGGGGAGTTAGAAACTGTCCTGTAGGGGGAGTTAGAGCCTGCCCTGTAGGGGGAGTTAGAGCGTGTCCTGTAGGGGGAGTTAGAGCCTGTTCTGTAGGGGGAGTTAGAGCGTGTCCTGTAGGTGGAGTTAGAGCGTGTCCTGTAGGTGGAGTTAGAGCGTGTCCTGTAGGGGGAGTTAGAGCCTGTCCTGTAGGGGGAGTTAGAGCGTGTCCTGTAAGGGGAGTTAGAAACTGTCCTGTAGGGGGAGTTAGAGCCTGTCCTGTAGGGGGAGTTAGAGCATGTCCTGTAGGGGGAGTTAGAGTTAGAGCGTGTCCTGTAGGGGGAGTTAGAGCCTGTCCTGTAGGGGGAGTTAGAAACTGTCCTGTAGGGGGAGTTAGAGCCTGTCCTGTAGGGGGAGTTAGAGCCTGTCCTGTAGGGGGAGTTAGAGCCTGTCCTGTAGGGGGAGTTAGAGCGTGTCCTGTAAGGGGAGTTAGAGCCTGTCCTGTAGGGGGAGTTAGAGCCTGCCCTGTAGGGGGAGTTAGAGCCTGCCCTGTAGGGGGAGTTAGAGCGTGTCCTGTAGGGGGAGTTAGAGCGTGTCCTGTAGGGGGAGTTAGAGCGTGTCCTGTAAGGGGAGTTAGAAACTGTCCTGTAGGGGGAGTTAGAGCGTGTCCTGTAGGGGGAGTTAGAGCCTGTCCTGTAGGGGGAGTTAGAGCCTGCCCTGTAGTGGGAGTTAGAGCCTGCCCTGTAGTGGGAGTTAGAGCGTGTCCTGTAGGTGGAGTTAGAGCGTGTCCTGTAGGGGGAGTTAGAGCGTGTCCTGTAGGGGGAGTTAGAGCGTGTCCTGTAGGTGGAGTTAGAGCCTGTCCTGTAGGGGGAGTTAGAGCCTGTCCTGTAGGGGGAGTTAGAGCCTGTCCTGTAGGGGGAGTTAGAGCGTGTCCTGTAGGTGGAGTTAGAGCCTGCCCTGTAGGGGGAGTTAGAGCGTGTCCTGTAGGGGGAGTTAGAAACTGTCCTGTAGGGGGAGTTAGAGCGTGTCCTGTAGGGGGAGTTAGAAACTGTCCTGTAGGGGGAGTTAGAGCCTGTCCTGTAGGGGGAGTTAGAGCGTGTCCTGTAGGTGGAGTTAGAGCCTGCCCTGTAGGGGGAGTTAGAGCGTGTCCTGTAGGGGGAGTTAGAGCCTGCCCTGTAGTGGGAGTTAGAGCGTGTCCTGTAGGGGGAGTTAGAAACTGTCCTGTAGGGGGAGTTAGAGCGTGTCCTGTAGGGGGAGTTAGAAACTGTCCTGTAGGGGGAGTTAGAGCCTGTCCTGTAGGGGGAGTTAGAGCGTGTCCTGTCGGGGGAGTTAGAGCCTGTCCTGTAGTGGGAGTTAGAGCGTGTCCTGTAAGGGGAGTTAGAAACTGTCCTGTAGGGGGAGTTAGAGCGTGTCCTGTAGGGGGAGTTAGAGCCTGTCCTGTAGGGGGAGTTAGAGCGTGTCCTGTAGGGGGAGTTAGAGCGTGTCCTGTAGGGGGAGTTAGAGCCTGTCCTGTAGGGGGAGTTAGAGCGTGTCCTGTAGGGGGAGTTAGAGCGTGTCCTGTAGGTGGAGTTAGAGCCTGCCCTGTAGGGGGAGTTAGAGCCTGTCCTGTAGGGGGAGTTAGAGCGTGTCCTGTAGGTGGAGTTAGAGCCTGTCCTGTAGGTGGAGTTAGAGCCTGTCCTGTAGGGGGAGTTAGAGCCTGTCCTGTAGGGGGAGTTAGAGCGTGTCCTGTAGGTGGAGTTAGAGCCTGCCCTGTAGGGGGAGTTAGAGCGTGTCCTGTAGGGGGAGTTAGAGCCTGCCCTGTAGTGGGAGTTAGAGCGTGTCCTGTAGGGGGAGTTAGAGCGTGTCCTGTAAGGGGAGTTAGAAACTGTCCTGTAGGGGGAGTTAGAGCGTGTCCTGTAGGGGGAGTTAGAGCGTGTCCTGTAGGGGGAGTTAGAGCGTGTCCTGTAGGTGGAGTTAGAGCCTGCCCTGTAGGGGGAGTTAGAGCCTGTCCTGTAGGGGGAGTTAGAAACTGTCCTGTAGGGGGAGTTAGAGCGTGTCCTGTAGGGGGAGTTAGAGCGTGTCCTGTAGGTGGAGTTAGAGCCTGTCCTGTAGGGGGAGTTAGAGCGTGTCCTGTAGGGGGAGTTAGAGCGTGTCCTGTAGGTGGAGTTAGAGCCTGCCCTGTAGGGGGAGTTAGAGCGTGTCCTGTAGGGGGAGTTAGAGCCTGCCCTGTAGGGGGAGTTAGAGCCTGCCCTGTAGGGGGAGTTAGAAACTGTCCTGTAGGGGGAGTTAGAGCGTGTCCTGTAGGGGGAGTTAGAGCGTGTCCTGTAGGGGGAGTTAGAGCCTGCCCTGTAGGGGGAGTTAGAGCATGTCCTGTAGGGGGAGTTAGAGCGTGTCCTGTAAGGGGAGTTAGAAACTGTCCTGTAGGGGGAGTTAGAGCATGTCCTGTAGGGGGAGTTAGAGCCTGTCCTGTAGGGGGAGTTAGAGCGTGTCCTGTAGGGGGAGTTAGAGCGTGTCCTGTAGGGGGAGTTAGAGCGTGTCCTGTAGGGGGAGTTAGAGTTAGAGCGTGTCCTGTAGGGGGAGTTAGAGCCTGTCCTGTAGGGGGAGTTAGAAACTGTCCTGTAGGGGGAGTTAGAGCCTGTCCTGTAGGGGGAGTTAGAGCCTGTCCTGTAGGGGGAGTTAGAGCGTGTCCTGTAAGGGGAGTTAGAAACTGTCCTGTAGGGGGAGTTAGAGCGTGTCCTGTAGGGGGAGTTAGAGCCTGTCCTATAGGGGGAGTTAGAGCCTGTCCTGTAGGGGGAGTTAGAGCGTGTCCTGTAAGGGGAGTTAGAGCGTGTCCTGTAGGGGGAGTTAGAGCGTGTCCTGTAAGGGGAGTTAGAGCGTGTCCTGTAGGGGGAGTTAGAGCGTGTCCTGTAGGGGGAGTTAGAGCGTGTCCTGTAGGGGGAGTTAGAGCGTGTCCTGTAGGGGGAGTTAGAGCGTGTCCTGTAGGGGGAGTTAGAGCCTGTCCTGTAGGGGGAGTTAGAGCCTGTCCTGTAAGGGGAGTTAGAGCGTGTCCTGTAGGGGGAGTTAGAGCGTGTCCTGTAGGGGGAGTTAGAGCCTGTCCTGTAAGGGGAGTTAGAGCGTGTCCTGTAGGGGGAGTTAGAGCGTGTCCTGTAAGGGGAGTTAGAGCGTGTCCTGTAGGGGGAGTTAGAGCGTGTCCTGTAGGGGGAGTTAGAGCGTGTCCTGTAGGGGGAGTTAGAAACTGTCCTGTAGGGGGAGTTAGAGCGTGTCCTGTAAGGGGAGTTAGAGCGTGTCCTGTAGGGGGAGTTAGAGCGTGTCCTGTAGGGGGAGTTAGAGCCTGTCCTGTAGGGGCTGTAACGTGTTCTTACGATACGAGGACACATCAGACACACCGAGGGGGCGGGTTTAGGCAGGAGTAACGTGAATCTCATCCGAATGTAATCATCTAGTCTCGTAATAACATGAAATAAACTGAGCTGGTCTGAGAGCAGGGAACTGTTGTCATGGCAACAGCTCCAAAACAGTAAGTAGTTCAGAATGACGTCAGATCATAAGATCAGAGCTTTAGTAGCCCTTTAGTAGCCTGTGGTATGGGTTAGTAGCCTGTGGTATGGGTTAGTAGCCTGTGGTATGGGTTAGTAGCCTGTGGTATGGGTTAGTAGCCTGTGGTATGGGTTAGTAGCCTGTGGTATGGGTTAGTAGCCTGTGGTATGGGTTAGTAGCCTGTGGTATGGGTTAGTAGCCTGTGGTATGGGTTATAAGGCTAAAAAACACATACCAGTTTTTATGTGCACTAAACATGAGTGTTTTTATTTTTAATGTAAATAGAGAAACTAATACAGTCAGAGTAAAGCATTGCTCATGTGTAAGGTGTGATGTTCAGGCTAGCTCTACTGCACTCATAGCACATTTGTTTCTAAAGTAAACTGTTTACTGCGTCTCTCCGTAGTCACAGATGCCGGACCCGAAAACGTTCAAGCAGCATTTCGAGAGCAAACATCCCAAAAATCCTCTTCCTCCGGAGTTGGTGGGTGTGGAAGCCTGAGCGTCGCTCCTCCAACCTGCACCGCGGCTTCACCTTCAGAGACTGTTAACGCTCTCAACTGTTTCCCCAACGGCAAAAAACCCACATGCGGACGTCCGTCTGTCTGTCTGATTGTCCATCTGTCTGTCTGCCTGTCTGATTGTTCATCTGTCTGTCCGTCTGTCTGTCTGTCGTTTGTCTGTCTGATTGTCTTTGTCTGTCTGTCTGTCCATCCATCTGTCTGTCTGATTGTCTGGCTGTCCATCTGTCAGGCTGTTCATTTGTCTGTCTGTCTGTCTGTCCGTCTGTCTGTCTTTCTGATTGCCTGTCTGTCTGATTAACTCCACACTGGTTTGTGTTGAATGTGTCTCACACACTGCTGCGCTGAGGTACATAGGGGCTGATGATAAACAGGTGACGGGATGATGATGATGATGATGTAATTATAAAGTGATGTATTTTCCGGATTATAAAGCCTCCTCTTTACATAGTGTTAGGAGGGATATTTAATATCTTTATGTTGCATCTGCTCGGTTCTCTGTGTTTCACTTTCAGTAAGCTGCCTGTGATTTTACTCTTCTAAACCTGAGCAGAATTATCAAGATCATTAGCAAGAATTAGCTAGCTCAGGGTGGTGGATATTACAGAACGCTAACGACGCTAGATGTTGATACTAATTAGTATGATGAATGTGTCTATAAATTAGTTTAAAAAAAAAAACAACTGGACCTTGTACTCCGGAACATGCGCCACTCGAACCTGTGGACAAATTTTTTATTTCATTTGTGGATAAAAGTGATGATTGGAATTGTTTTTGTAATTTTTCTGAGCACACTGGACACTGGATGTGGGCGGGGTGATTATCTGTATACTCCTTTAAATTCCTGCAGAAATCATCCCCTTACTCCTCACTGGAATCCAGCTCAGTGATCTGGACGCTTCAGTGACCAGGTTCCTGCAAAAAAAAATGTAATATAACCTTCTAATAAAGTTTAATTTTGTTTATGAAGCGTCCTGTCTTTTTCATTCAGGGGCATGGGGCTTAGTTTACATTAATGAATCTCAATTCTAAAATCAAAAAGTGATCACTTACAGTGGCTACAACTAGCTGGCTAATGATTAGCTAGTGCATCGTTAGCTGTGCGATCTTCAGGTAGCAGGCTAATGAACAACTAGCTAAGATCATTAGCTTTGCTGTCTTCAGCTAGCAGGCTAGTAAACTTGGCTGCTGTTTAAATACCTCATGTTAGCTGCCTTACTAGTAAAAAAAAAAAGGCATTTACTAACAAACTTTGAGCTCATGTTAGCGCAGTGCTGCACTCAGAACACCAGCTTGGGTTTTGTTGAATAAATCTTTCAAAAACTATATATTTATTTAAAGTTTAATCATCATTAATACTTTTTTGTTGATGGTTGCACAAATGTTTGTTTAGAACACATCTGACCAGACTGTAAGACTTTCACTCTTCGCCCCTGGGCTACGCTTTGCTCTAGCCTTCTTTATCTAGCGATGAAATCAGCTCGCTGTTCTGGGCGTGAAGCTTTAACAAATTCCTGAGAATCGGGTGAGCCACGCCGAGAGAGAAACTCAAATATGCAAATGAAGTGGGAGTATTATTAACAATTTAAAAATAGTTCTGAAATACAGTACAACTTTAGGCCACACCCCTAACCTGGTTTACACAATTAGCGCACTAACACGGAGGCTTCTGTTTAGTGTTATTGTTTATTATTAGTGACCTCACAGCTTCTACACTGAGGTAGCTCGGACATTCGACTCTAATCCGGGTCAACTGTGAGAAAGAATCTCCGGAATGCCAGAGTGAAGGATTTCAGGAAAGCTCCTCAGGAGCAGGTTGAATGTAAAGGTGAAGCTCAGACAGTGGGTTGTGTTTGCAGGATCAGCGTTTGTGTGAAGTGGGTTACTCCATCAAACACTCCAGTCCAGAGAGGAAACATGTGACTGCTGAAAAATAGATCTGACACACACACACACGAGCCAGAACACAGGGTTATGGGAACACTGCTTTTATTAGAACGTCCCAACGTCCTTTGCTCCAATTTCTGAAACCCCGATGGAGTGGAAGATCTGCTTTTAAAGAAAAAGGCTAGCGTACAGTAAGAGTTCTGCTAACACACAGCGCTGGGAAGAAGTCGGAAACAAAAGAAATCGAATAAAACAAAAATGTTTTGGTTTAAAGACTTTTTGGTAACATTCCAAAAATTTGTTTAGAAAGAGCAGATCTTCAGAGCAGATCCTCACGTCCTGACTCATTTAAACCTGTCTCATTCACGCTAGCTCACAGAGAGCACTCTGATGTAACTTCCTGTGAGGTAAAAACTCAAGATTCAAGAAGCTTTTATTGTCATTTTATTGTCATTTCAACCACAACTGACGCAGTTTATAGTGAAATGAAACGTTTCTCCAGGACTCTGAACATCTCTTGAGGAAACGGAGGAGTCCAGGGGGTTATGTGAGCTGATCCTAACACTGAGCTAGTTACAACTAGTTGCAGTAACATTAACTACCTTAGCTTTTTCACTGTGCTGGAATCTGTAGGGTTTTGTTAGCAATCGATGCTAGGTGTAATTTCAGCAGCTGTGTCTGTTTTCTTAACACGATCTAACACAATGTGCCAAATAAACCTAAATATTAAGTGTAATTAGCTAGTTTAGGCTAGGTGTTTATGTTGTACAGTTGCCTAGCAACAGTTTTGTGATATCACAGTTCAGGCTTGACTTATTAATCCAAGAGGAAGTGAAAGAATCTAGCTGAAATTTTTAATCTATAGTTTCCTCCTCACAGGTTCCTCTTCGGCACAGGATCCTCCTCCTCACAGGTTCCTCTTCGGCACAGGATCCTCCTCCTCACAAGTTCCTCTTCGGCACAGGATCCTCCTCCTCACAGGTTCCTCTTCGGCACAGGATCCTCCTCCTCACAGGTTCCTCTTCGGCACAGGATCCTCCTCCTCACAAGTTCCTCTTCGGCACAGGATCCTCCTCCTCACAGGTTCCTCTTCGGCACAGGATCCTCCTCCTCACAGGTTCCTCTTCGGCACAGGATCCTCCTCCTCACAGGTTCCTCTTCGGCACAGGATCCTCCTCCTCACAGGTTCCTCTTCGGCACAGGATCCTCCTCCTCACAGGTTCCTCTTCGGCACAGGATCCTCCTCCTCACAGGTTCCTCTTCGGCACAGGATCCTCCTCCTCACAGGTTCCTCTTCGGCACAGGATCCTCCTCCTCACAGGTTCCTCCTCCTCTGCACAGGTTCCTCCTCAGTACAGGTTCCTCCTCAGTACAGGTTCATCCTCCTCACAGGTTCCTCCTCCTCCTCACAGGTTCCTCCTTCACACAGGTTCCTCCTCACAGATTCCTCCTCCCCATAGGCTCCTCCTCCATACAGGTTCTTCCTCACAGGTTCCTCTTCCTCACAGGTTCCTCTTCCTCACAGGTTCCTCTTCCTCACAGGTTCCTCCTCCTCACAGGTTCCTCCTCCTCCTCACTCTACATGTGTGTAAAATGTGCTTTTATGGAAACGGTAGCAGATCCCACAGCTCTGAACCCGGCGTCTGACCGCGGCCTGGTCCGACTCATGACTTCCTCAGACGTCGACTCATTCAGTAACCGGATCTCCATTCTTACCCGAGTGACCTGTAGAGGATATGAGTGTGAGAGCGGGAGGAAGGATCAGTCCACACAACATCCTCATGAAAAGAAAACAGGCCCGCTACCGTTCCAGCCCAGCTTCAGTGGCTTTCCTTTGCAGACCCACGCCTTCCTTCCTGCACATCACTCGCTCCTCAGGATGCGGAGCTGCAGCCATCCGTTTCTTTCTTCATCCACGTTATTTATGATCTGCATTTATTCACCAAACTCCCAGCTGTTCATACAGAAACATCTAATACTTCAAAGTTGTTTGTTTTGTGCTCAGATCTTCACATTTAGGATCAGGACTTGTACAACCTGTAGTGAACATAAGTCCAAAACACACGGGATTATTTTCTTTTAGTTTCCTTAAATATAAAAAAAAAGTGCTTATAAATATTTCAGTCTGTCTCAGGCACTTCACAGCACTTCATCTATTACAGCCTTCCACTCTGATGATAAAACATTTCCTCTTATTATAGAATTAAACTCAGTTTATCTAAATAAAATATTCTAAGATGTCTATCATTACATTTTTCAAACAAAGTTGCTATCATTGATGGAGCTTATAAACTCACAAACAACAAACAAATAATCTCATTAAAGTAAAAAGATTTTAGTGCAGAAAAGAATAGGGTTGTGAGACAGGAGACAGTGTGAGACAGGAGACAGTGTGTTACAGGAGACTGTGAGACAGGAGACAGTGAGACAGGAGACTGTGAGACAGGAGACAGTGTGAGACAGGAGACTGTGAGACAAGAGACAGAGTGATACAGGAGACTGTGAGACAGGAGACTGTGAGACAGGAGAGAGAGTGAGACAGGAGACTGTGAGACAGGAGACTGTGAGACAGGAGATAGAGTGTGACAGGAGACAGAATGAGACAGGAGAGAGAGTGTACCTTTTTCTGTGTGTGAGGTGTGGGGGGGGTATGTGTGTGGTGTGTGTGAGGAGTGTGTGAAGTGTCTAGGGGTGTGTGTGGGGAGTGTGTGTGTGGTGTGTGTGAGGTGTGTGTGGTGTGTGTGAGGGGTGTGTGAGGAGTGTGTGTGTGGTGAGTGTGAGGAGTGTGCGAGATGTGGGTGTGGTGTATGTGTGTGGTGTGTGTGAGGAGTGTGTGTGTGGTGTGTGTGAGGAGTGCGTGTGAGGAGTGTGTGGTGTATGTATGTGGTGTGTGTGAGGAGTGTGTGAGGTGTGTGTGAGGTGTGTTTGTGTGGTGTATGTGTGTGGTGTATGTGAGGAGTGTGTAAGATGTGTGTGTGAGATGTGTGTGGTGTATGTGTGAGGAGTGTGTGTGAGGAGTGTGTGAGATGTGTGTGTGTGGTATATGTGTGTGGTGTGTGTGAGGAGTGTGTGAGTTGTGTGTGTGTGGTGTATGTGTGAGGAGTGTGTGAGATGTGTGTGTGTGTGAGGAGTGTGTGAGATGTGTGTGTGTGAGGTGTGTGTGTGTGGAGTGTGTGAGGTGTATGTGTGAGGAGTGTGTGAGGTGTGTGTGTGAGGAGTGTGTGCGAGGAGTGTGTGAGATCTGTGTGTGAGGTGTGTGTGTGGTGTATGTGTGAGGAGTGTGTGAGGTGTGTGAGTGTGGTGTGTGTGAGGAGTGTGTGGTGTATGTGTGTGGTGTGTGTGAGATGTGTGTGAGATGTGTGTGTGTGAGATGTGTGTGAGGTGTGTATGAGGTGTGTGTGCTTGGTGTGTTTGAGGTGTGTGTGTGAGGAGTGTGTGTGAGGAGTGTGTGGTGTGTGTGTGAGGAGTGTGTGTGGTGTGTGTGTGAGGAGTGTGTGTGTGGTGAGTGTGAGGTGTGTGTGAGGTGTGTGTGTGTGGTGTATGTGTGTAGTGTGTGTGTGTGTGTGTGTGGTGTATGTGTGTGGTGAGTGTGAGGAGTGTGTGTGTGGTGTGTGAGGAGTGTGTGAGGTGTGTGTGTGTGGTGTGTGTGTGTGGTGTATGTGTGTAGTGTGTGTGGTGTATGTGTGTGGTGAGTGTGAGGATTGTGTGTGTGGTGTGTGTGAGGAGTGTGTGAGGAGTGCGTGTGAGGAGTGTGTGGTGTATGTGTGTGGTGTGTGTGAGGAGTGTGTGAGGTGTGTGTGTGTGGTGTATGTGTGTGGTGTGTGTGAGGAGTGTGTGACGTGTGTGTGTGATATATGTGTGTGGTGTGTGTGAGGAGTGTGTGTGGTGTATGTGTGAGGAGTGTGTGAGATGTGTGTGTGTGGTGTGGTGTATGTGTGTGGTGTGTGTGTGGAGTGTGTGAAGTGTGTGTGAGGAGTGTGTGAGGAGTGTGTGTGGTGTATGTGTGAGGAGTGTGTGAGGTGTGTGTGTGTGGTATATGTGTGTGGTGTCTGTGAGGAGTGTGTGAGGTGTGTGTGTGAGGAGTGTGTGCGAGGAGTGTGTGAGATCTGTGTGTGAGGAGTGTGTGGTGTATGTGTGTGGTGTGTGTGAGGTGTGTGTGTGAGGAGTGTGTGAGGAGTGTGTGGTGTATGTGTGTGGTGTGTGTGAGATGTGTGTGAGATGTGCATGTGAGGAGTGTGTGAGGTGTGTGTGTGTGTGACGTGTGTGAGGAGTGTGTGTGGTGTGTTTGAGGTGTGTGTGGTGTGTTTGAGGTGTGTGTGTGTGTGTGAGATGTGTGTGAGGAGTGTGTGAGATGTGCGTAATGTGTGTGTGGTGTATGTGTGTGGTGTGTGTGTGAGGAGTGTGTGAGATGTGTGTGTGGTGTGTGTGTGTGATGTATGTGTGTGGTGTGTGTGTGAGGAGTGTGTGAGGTTTGTGTGTGGGGGTTATGTGTGTGGTGTGTGTGAGGAGTGTGTGGTTGGGGTATGTGTGTGGTGTGTGTGAGAAGTGTGTGAGGTGTCTGGGAGGGTATGTGTGTGGTGTGTGTGAGATGTGCGTAATGTGTGTGTGTCTGGTGTGTGTGAGGTGTGTGTGTGGTGTGTGTGAGGAGTGTGTGAAATGTGTGTGTGGTGTATGTGTGAGGAGTGTGTGAGATGTGTGTGTGAGGAGTGTGTGAGATGTGTGTGTGAGATGTGTGTGAGATGTGTGTGAGGAGTATGTGTGTGTGGCGTAAGTGTGTGGTCTATGTGTGTGGTGTGTGTGAGATGTGTGTGGTGTGTGTGAGGAGTGTGTGAGATGTGTGTGTGAGGAGTGTGTGAGATGTGTGTGTGGTGTGTGTGAGGAATGTGTGTGGTGTATGTGTGTGGTGTGTGTGAGGAGTGTGTTTGAGGAGTGTGTGTGTGTGGTGTATATGTGTGGTGTGTGTGAGGAGTATGTGTGAGAGGTGTGTGTGAGATGTGTGTGTGAGATGTGTGTGAGATGTGTGTGAGGTGTGTGTGAGGAGTGTGTGAGATGTGTGTGTGAGGAGTGTGTGAGGAGTGTGTGAGATGTGTGTGTGAGATGTGTGTGTGAGATGTGTGTGTGAGGTGTGTGTGAGATGTGTGTGTGAGGAGTGTGTGAAATGTGTGTGTGAGATGTGTGTGTGAGATGTGTGTGTGAGGAGTGTGTGAGATGTGTGTGTGAGGAGTGTGTGAGATGTGTGTGAGGAGTGTGTGAGATGTGTGTGAGATGTGTGTGTGAGGAGTGTGTGAGATGTGTGTGAGGAGTGTGTGAGATGTGTGTGAGATGTGTGTGTGAGGAGTGTGTGAGATGTGTGTGTGAGGAGTGTGTGAGATGTGTGTGTGAGGAGTGTGTGAGATGTGTGTGTGAGGTGTGTGTGAGATGTGTGTGTGAGGTGTGTGAGATGTGTGTGTGAGATGTGTGTGTGAGATGTGTGTGTGAGATGTGTGTGTGATGTGTGTGTGAGATGTGTGTGTGAGATGTGTGTGTGATGTGTGTGTGAGGTGTGTGTGAGATGTGTGTGTGAGGAGTGTGTGAGATGTGTGTGTGAGGAGTGTGTGAGATGTGTGTGTGAGGTGTGTGTGAGGTGTGTGTGTGAGGAGTGTGTGAGATGTGTGTGTGAGGAGTGTGTGAGATGTGTGTGAGATGTGTGTGTGAGATGTGTGTGTGAGGAGTGTGTGAGATGTGTGTGTGAGGAGTGTGTGAGATGTGTGTGTGAGATGTGTGTGAGGAATGTGTGTGAGGTGTGTGTGAGATGTGTGTGTGTGAGGAGTGTGTGAGATGTGTGTGTGAGTTGTGTGTGTGAGTTGTGTGTGTGAGGTGTGTGTGAGATGTGTGTGTGAGGAATGTGTGAGATGTGTGTGTGAGATGTGTGTGTGAGGAGTGTGTGAGATGTGTGTGTGAGATGTGTGTGAGGAATGTGTGAGATGTGTGTGTGAGATGTGTGTGTGAGATGTGTGTGTGAGGAGTGTGTGAGATGTGTGTGTGAGATGTGTGAGATGTGTGTGTGAGGAGTGTGTGAGATGTGTGTGTGAGATGTGTGTGTGAGGTGTGTGTGAGATGTGTGTGAGGAATGTGTGAGATGTGTGTGTGAGATGTGTGTGTGAGGAGTGTGTGAGATGTGTGTGTGAGATGTGTGTGAGGAGTGTGTGAGATGTGTGTGAGATGTGTGTGTGAGATGTGTGTGAGATGTGTGTGAGGTGTGTGTGAGGAGTGTGTGAGATGTGTGTGTGAGATGTGTGTGTGAGATGTGTGTGAGATGTGTGTGAGGTGTGTGTGAGGAGTGTGTGAGATGTGTGTGTGAGGAGTGTGTGAGGAGTGTGTGAGATGTGTGTGTGAGATGTGTGTGTGAGATGTGTGAGAGATGTGTGTGTGTGAGGAGTGTGTGAGATGTGTGTGTGAGATGTGTGTGTGAGATGTGTGTGTGAGGAGTGTGTGAGGTGTGTGTGAGATGTGTGTGTGAGGAGTGTGTGAAATGTGTGTGTGAGATGTGTGTGTGAGATGTGTGTGAGATGTGTGTGAGGAGTGTGTGAGATGTGTGTGTGAGATGTGTGTGAGATGTGTGTGTGAGGTGTGTGTGAGATGTGTGTGTGAGGAGTGTGTTAGATGTGTGTGAGGAGTGTGTGAGATGTGTGTGAGATGTGTGTGTGAGGAGTGTGTGAGATGTGTGTGTGAGGAGTGTGTGAGATGTGTGTGTGAGGAGTGTGTTAGATGTGTGTGAGGAGTGTGTGAGATGTGTGTGTGAGGAGTGTGTGAGATGTGTGTGTGAGGAGTGTGTTAGATGTGTGTGAGGAGTGTGTGAGATGTGTGTGAGATGTGTGTGTGAGGAGTGTGTGAGATGTGTGTGTGAGGAGTGTGTGAGATGTGTGTGTGAGGAGTGTGTTAGATGTGTGTGAGGAGTGTGTGAGATGTGTGTGAGATGTGTGTGTGAGGAGTGTGTGAGATGTGTGTGTGAGGAGTGTGTGAGATGTGTGTGAGGAGTGTGTGAGATGTGTGTGAGATGTGTGTGTGAGGAGTGTGTGAGATGTGTGTGTGAGGAGTGTGTGAGGAGTGTGTGAGATGTGTGTGAGATGTGTGTGTGAGATGTGTGTGTGAGATGTGTGTGTGAGATGTGTGTGAGGAGTGTGTGAGATGTGTGTGAGATGTGTGTGTGAGGAGTGTGTGAGATGTGTGTGTGAGGAGTGTGTGAGGTGTGTGTGAGGTGTGTGTGAGATGTGTGTGTGAGATGTGTGTGAGATGTGTGTGAGGTGTGTGTGAGGAGTGTGTGAGATGTGTGTGTGAGGAGTGTGTGAGGAGTGTGTGAGATGTGTGTGTGAGATGTGTGTGTGAGATGTGTGAGAGATGTGTGTGTGTGAGGAGTGTGTGAGATGTGTGTGTGAGATGTGTGTGTGAGGAGTGTGTGAGGTGTGTGTGAGATGTGTGTGTGAGGAGTGTGTGAAATGTGTGTGTGAGATGTGTGTGTGAGATGTGTGTGAGATGTGTGTGTGAGGTGTGTGTGAGGAGTGTGTGAGATGTGTGTGTGAGATGTGTGTGAGATGTGTGTGTGAGGTGTGTGTGAGATGTCTGTGTGAGGAGTGTGTGAGATGTGTGTGTGAGGAGTGTGTGAGATGTGTGTGAGATGTGTGTGAGATGTGTGTGAGATGTGTGTGTGAGGAGTGTGTGAGATGTGTGTGTGAGGAGTGTGTGAGATGTGTGTGTGAGGAGTGTGTTAGATGTGTGTGTGAGATGTGTGTGAGATGTGTGTGTGAGGAGTGTGTGAGATGTGTGTGTGAGGAGTGTGTGAGATGTGTGTGTGAGGAGTGTGTTAGATGTGTGTGTGAGGAGTGTGTTAGATGTGTGTGAGGAGTGTGTGAGATGTGTGTGAGATGTGTGTGAGGAGTGTGTGAGATGTGTGTGAGATGTGTGTGTGAGGAGTGTGTGAGATGTGTGTGTGAGGAGTGTGTGAGGAGTGTGTGAGATGTGTGTGTGAGTGTGTGAGATGTGTGTGAGATGTGTGTGTGAGAGTGTGTGAGATGTGTGTGTGAGAGTGTGTTAGATGTGTGTGAGAGTGTGTTAGATGTGTGTGTGAGATGTGTGTGTGAGATGTGTGTGAGATGTGTGTGTGAGGAGTGTGTGAGATGTGTGTGTGAGGAGTGTGTGAGATGTGTGTGTGAGATGAGTGTGTGAGATGTGTGTGAGGATGTGTGTGAGATGTGTGTGTGAGGAGTGTGTGAGATGTGTGTGTGAGATGTGTGTGAGATGTGTGTGTGAGGAGTGTGTGAGATGTGTGTGTGTGTGTGAGAGTGTGTGAGATGTGTGTGTGAGATGTGTGTGAGATGTGTGTGTGATGTGTGTGTGAGAGTGTGTGAGATGTGTGTGTGAGGAGTGTGTGAGATGTGTGTGTGAGGAGTGTGTGAGATGTGTGTGTGAGGTGTGTGAGATGTGTGTGTGAGGAGTGTGTGAGATGTGTGTGTGAGGAGTGTGTGAGAGTGTGTGTGAGATGTGTGAGAGAGTGTGTGTGTGAGGTGTGTGAGGTGTGTGTGAGGAGTGTGTGAGATGTGTGTGTGAGATGTGTGTGAGGAGTGTGTGAGATGTGTGTGTGAGATGTGTGTGAGGAGTGTGTCAGATGTGTGTGTGAGGAGTGTGTGAGATGTGTGTGTGAGATGTGTGTGTGAGATGTGTGTGTGAGGTGTGTGTGAGATGTGTGTGTGAGATGTGTGTGTGAGATGTGTGTGTGAGATGTGTGTGTGAGATGTGTGTGTGATGTGTGTGTGAGGTGTGTGTGAGATGTGTGTGTGAGGAGTGTGTGAGATGTGTGTGTGAGGAGTGTGTGAGATGTGTGTGTGAGGTGTGTGTGAGATGTGTGTGTGAGGAGTGTGTGAGATGTGTGTGTGAGGAGTGTGTGAGATGTGTGTGAGATGTGTGTGTGAGGAGTGTGTGAGATGTGTGTGTGAGGAGTGTGTGAGATGTGTGTGTGAGATGTGTGTGAGGAATGTGTGTGAGGTGTGTGTGAGATGTGTGTGTGTGAGGAGTGTGTGAGATGTGTGTGTGAGTTGTGTGTGTGAGGTGTGTGTGAGATGTGTGTGTGAGGAATGTGTGAGATGTGTGTGTGAGATGTGTGTGTGAGGAGTGTGTGAGATGTGTGTGTGAGATGTGTGTGAGGAATGTGTGAGATGTGTGTGTGAGATGTGTGTGTGAGATGTGTGTGTGAGGAGTGTGTGAGATGTGTGTGTGAGATGTGTGAGATGTGTGTGTGAGGAGTGTGTGAGATGTGTGTGTGAGATGTGTGTGTGAGGTGTGTGTGAGATGTGTGTGAGGAATGTGTGAGATGTGTGTGTGAGATGTGTGTGTGAGGAGTGTGTGAGATGTGTGTGTGAGATGTGTGTGTGAGATGTGTGTGAGGTGTGTGTGAGATGTGTGTGAGATGTGTGTGTGAGATGTGTGTGAGGAGTGTGTGAGATGTGTGTGTGAGGAGTGTGTGAGATGTGTGTGTGAGGTGTGTGTGTGAGATGTGTGTGTGAGATGTGTGTGTGAGATGTGTGTGAGGAGTGTGTGAGATGTGTGTGTGAGGAGTGTGTGAGATGTGTGTGTGAGGTGTGTGTGTGAGATGTGTGTGTGAGATGTGTGTGTGAGATGTGTGTGAGGAGTGTGTGAGATGTGTGTGTGAGATGTGTGTGTGAGATGTGTGTGAGATGTGTGTGAGGAATGTGTGAGATGTGTGTGAGATGTGTGTGTGAGATGTGTGTGAGGTGTGTGTGAGATGTGTGTGTGAGATGTGTGTGTGAGATGTGTGTGAGGAGTGTGTGAGATGTGTGTGTGAGATGTGTGTGTGAGATGTGTGTGTGATGTGTGTGAGGAGTGTGTGAGATGTGTGTGTGAGGAGTGTGTGAGATGTGTGTGTGAGGTGTGTGTGTGAGATGTGTGTGTGAGATGTGTGTGAGATGTGTGTGAGGAGTGTGTGAGATGTGTGTGAGATGTGTGTGTGAGATGTGTGTGAGATGTGTGTGAGGAATGTGTGAGATGTGTGTGAGATGTGTGTGAGATGTGTGTGTGAGGTGTGTGTGAGATGTGTGTGTGAGATGTGTGTGTGAGATGTGTGTGAGGAGTGTGTGAGATGTGTGTGTGAGATGTGTGTGTGAGATGTGTGTGTGAGATGTGTGTGTGAGATGTGTGTGAGATGTGTGTGAGGAGTGTGTGAGATGTGTGTGTGAGATGTGTGTGTGAGAAGTGTGTGAGATGTGTGTGAGGAGTGTGTGAGATGTGTTCTGAGATGTGTGTGAGATGTGTGTGAGTTGTGTGTGAGATGTGTGTGTGAGATGTGTGTGAGGAATGTGTGAGATGTGTGTGAGATGTGTGTGTGAGGTGTGTGTGTGAGATGTGTGTGTGAGATGTGTGTGTGAGGAGTGTGTGAGATGTGTGTGTCAGATGTGTGTGTGAGATGTGTGTGAGATGTGTGTGAGGTGTGTGTGAGGAGTGTGTGAGATGTGTGTGAGATGTGTGTGAGGTGTGTGTGAGGAGTGTGTGAGATGTGTGTGTGAGATGTGTGTGTGAGATGTGTGTGTGAGGAGTGTGTGAGATGTGTGTGTGAGATGTGTGTGAGATGTGTGTGTGAGGTGTGTGTGAGATGTGTGTGTGAGGAGTGTGTGAGATGTGTGTGTGAGGAGTGTGTGAGATGTGTGTGTGAGGAGTGTGTGAGATGTGTGTGTGAGGAGTGTGTGAGATGTGTGTGTGAGGAGTGTGTGAGATGTGTGTGTGAGGAGTGTGTGAGATGTGTGTGAGGAGTGTGTGAGATGTGTGTGAGGAGTGTGTGAGATGTGTGTGTGAGGAGTGTGTGAGGAGTGTGTTAGATGTGTGTGAGGAGTGTGTGAGGAGTGTGTGAGATGTGTGTGTGAGGAGTGTGTGAGATGTGTGTGTGAGGAGTGTGTGAGATGTGTGTGAGGAGTGTGTGAGATGTGTGTGAGATGTGTGTGTGAGGAGTGTGTGAGATGTGTGTGTGAGGAGTGTGTGAGATGTGTGTGAGATGTGTGTGTGAGGAGTGTGTGAGGAGTGTGTGAGATGTGTGTGTGAGGAGTGTGTGAGATGTGTGTGTGAGGAGTGTGTGAGATGTGTGTGTGAGGTGTGTGTGAGATGTGTGTGTGAGATGTGTGTGTGAGATGTGTGTGTGATGTGTGTGTGAGGTGTGTGTGAGATGTGTGTGTGAGGAGTGTGTGAGATGTGTGTGTGATGTGTGTGTGAGGTGTGTGTTAGATGTGTGTGTGAGGAGTGTGTGAGATGTGTGTGTGAGATGTGTGTGAGATGTGTGTGTGAGGTGTGTGTGAGATGTGTGTGTGAGGAGTGTGTGTGAGATGTGTGTGAGATGTGTGTGTGAGATGTGTGTGAGATGTGTGTGTGAGGTGTGTGTGAGATGTGTGTGTGAGGAGTGTGTGAGTTGTGTGTGTGAGATGTGTGTGTGAGGTGTGTGTTAGATGTGTGTGTGAGGAGTGTGTGAGATGTGTGTGTGAGATGTGTGTGAGATGTGTGAGATGTATGTGTGAGAGTGTGTGAGATGTGTGAGATGTGTGTGTGAGTTGTGTGTGTGAGGAGTGTGTGAGGAGTGTGTGAGATGTGTGTGTGAGGAGTGTGTGAGATGTATGTGTGAGGAGTGTGTGAGATGTGTGAGATGTGTGTGTGAGTTGTGTGTGTGAGGAATGTGTGAGATGTGTGTGTGAGGAGTGTGTGAGGAGTGTGTGAGATGTGTGTGTGAGATGTGTGTGAGATGTATGTGTGAGGAGTGTGTGAGATGTGTGAGATGTGTGTGTGAGATGTGTGTGAGATGTGTGTGTGAGGAGTGTGTGAGGAGTGTGTGAGATGTGTGTGTGAGGAGTGTGTGAGATGTATGTGTGAGGAGTGTGTGAGAGTGTGTGAGATGTGTGTGTGAGGAGTGTGTGAGATGTGTGAGATGTGTGTGTGAGTTGTGTGTGTGAGGAATGTGTGAGATGTGTGTGTGAGGAGTGTGTGAGGAGTGTGTGAGATGTGTGTGTGAGATGTGTGTGAGGTGTGTGTGAGGAGTGTGTGAGATGTGTGTGTGAGGAGTGTGTGAGGAGTGTGTGAGATGTGTGTGTGAGATGTGTGTGAGATGTGTGTGAGATGTGTGTGTGAGGTGTGTGTGAGATGTGTGTGTGAGGAGTGTGTGAGGAGTGTGTGAGATGTGTGTGTGAGATGTGTGTGAGATGTGTGTGAGGAGTGTGTGAGGAGTGTGTGAGATGTGTGTGTGAGATGTGTGTGTGAGGTGTGTGTGAGATGTGTGTGTGAGGGGGTGTGTGAATGTGTGTGTGAGATGTGTGTGTGAGATGTGTGTGAGATGTGTGTGTGAGGTGTGTGTGAGAGTGTGTGAGATGTGTGTGTGAGATGTGTGTGTGAGGTGTGTGTGAGGAGTGTGTGAGATGTGTGTGTGAGATGTGTGTGTGAGATGTGTGTGTGAGATGTGTGTGTGAGGTGTGTGTGTGAGATGTGTGTGTGAAATGTGTGTGTGAGATGTGTGTGTGAGATGTGTGTGTGAGGTGTGTGTGTGAGATGTGTGTGTGAGATGTGTGTGTGAAATGTGTGTGTGAGATGTGTGTGTGAGATGTGTGTGTGAGGTGTGTGTGAGGAGTGTGTGAGATGTGTGTGTGAGATGTGTGTGAGATGTGTGTGTGAGGAGTGTGTGAGATGTGTGTGTGAGGAGTGTGTGAGATGTGTGTGTGAGGAGTGTGTGAGATGTGTGTGTGAGGAGTGTGTTAGATGTGTGTGAGGAGTGTGTGAGATGTGTGTGAGATGTGTGTGTGAGGAGTGTGTGAGATGTGTGTGTGAGGAGTGTGTGAGATGTGTGTGAGGAGTGTGTGAGATGTGTGTGAGATGTGTGTGTGAGGAGTGTGTGAGGAGTGTGTGAGATGTGTGTGTGAGGAGTGTGTGAGATGTGTGTGTGAGGAGTGTGTGAGGTGTGTGTGAGGTGTGTGTGAGATGTGTGTGTGAGATGTGTGAGATGTGTGTGTGAGATGTGTGTGTGATGTGTGTGTGAGGTGTGTGAGAGTGTGTGAGATGTGTGTGTGAGGAGTGTGTGAGATGTGTGTGTGAGAGTGTGTGAGATGTGTGAGATGTGTGTGTGAGGTGTGTGTGAGATGTGTGTGTGAGATGTGTGAGAATGTGTGAGATGTGTGTGTGTGAGAGTGTGTGTGATGTGTGTGTGAGGTGTGTGTGAGATGTGTGTGTGAGGAGTGTGTGAGATGTGTGTGTGAGGAGTGTGTGAGATGTGTGTGTGAGGAGTGTGTGAGATGTGTGTGTGAGATGTGTGTGAGATGTGTGTGTGAGGTGTGTGTGAGATGTGTGTGTGAGGAGTGTGTGAGGAGTGTGTGAGATGTGTGTGTGAGGAGTGTGTGAGATGTGTGTGAGATGTGTGTGTGAGGAGTGTGTGAGATGTGTGTGTGAGGAGTGTGTGAGATGTATGTGTGAGGAGTGTGTGAGATGTGTGAGATGTGTGTGTGAGTTGTGTGTGTGAGGTGTGTGTGAGGAATGTGTGAGATGTGTGTGTGAGGAGTGTGTGAGATGTGTGTGTGAGATGTGTGTGAGGAATGTGTGTGAGGTGTGTGTGAGGTGTGTGTGAGATGTGTGTGAGGAGTGTGTGAGATGTGTGTGTGAGATGTGTGTGAGGAATGTGTGTGAGGTGTGTGTGAGATGTGTGTGTGTGAGGAGTGTGTGAGATGTGTGTGTGAGATGTGTGTGTGAGTTGTGTGTGTGAGGTGTGTGTGAGATGTGTGTGTGAGGAGTGTGTGAGATGTGTGTGTGAGGAATGTGTGAGATGTGTGTGTGAGATGTGTGTGTGAGGAGTGTGTGAGATGTGTGTGTGAGATGTGTGTGAGGAATGTGTGAGATGTGTGTGTGAGATGTGTGTGAGGAGTGTGTGAGGAATGTGTGTGTGAGATGTGTGTGTGAGGAGTGTGTGAGATGTGTGTGAGGAATGTGTGAGATGTGTGTGTGAGATGTGTGTGTGAGATGTGTGTTTGAGGAGTGTGTGAGATGTGTGTGTGAGATGTGTGAGATGTGTGTGTGAGATGTGTGTGAGATGTGTGTGTGAGATGTGTGTGTGAGGAGTGTGTGAGATGTGTGTGTGAGATGTGTGTGAGGTGTGTGTGAGATGTGTGTGAGATGTGTGTGTGAGATGTGTGTGAGGAGTGTGTGAGAGGTGTGTGTGAGGTGTGTGTGTGAGATGTGTGTGAGGAGTGTGTGTGAGATGTGTGTGTGAGATGTGTGTGTGAGATGTGTGTGAGGAGTGTGTGAGATGTGTGTGTGAGATGTGTGTGTGAGATGTGTGTGAGGAGTGTGTGAGATGTGTGTGTGAGATGTGTGTGTGAGATGTGTGTGTGAGATGTGTGTGAGATGTGTGTGAGATGTGTGTGAGGAGTGTGTGAGATGTGTGTGTGAGATGTGTGTGTGAGATGTGTGTGAGGAGTGTGTGAGATGTGTGTGTGAGATGTGTGTGTGAGATGTGTGTGAGGAGTGTGTGAGATGTGTGTGTGAGATGTGTGTGTGAGATGTGTGTGTGAGATGTGTGTGAGATGTGTGTGAGGAGTGTGTGAGATGTGTGTGTGAGATGTGTGTGTGAGATGTGTGTGAGATGTGTGTGAGGAGTGTGTGAGATGTGTTCTGAGATGTGTGTGAGATGTGTGTGTGAGATGTGTGTGAGGAATGTGTGAGATGTGTGTGAGATGTGTGTGTGAGGTGTGTGTGTGAGATGTGTGTGTGAGATGTGTGTGTGAGGAGTGTGTGAGATGTGTGTGTGAGATGTGTGTGAGGTGTGTGTGAGGAGTGTGTGAGATGTGTGTGTGAGATGTGTGTGAGGAGTGTGTGAGATGTGTGTGAGATGTGTGTGAGGTGTGTGTGAGGTGTGTGTGAGGTGTGTGTGAGGAGTGTGTGAGATGTGTGTGAGATGTGTGTGTGAGATGTGTGTGTGAGATGTGTGTGTGAGGTGTGTGTGAGATGTGTGTGTGAGGAGTGTGTGAAATGTGTGTGTGAGATGTGTGTGTGAGATGTGTGTGAGATGTGTGTGTGAGGTGTGTGTGAGGAGTGTGTGAGATGTGTGTGTGAGATGTGTGTGAGGAATGTGTGAGATGTGTGTGTGAGGAGTGTGTGAGATGTGTGTGTGAGATGTGTGTGAGGAATGTGTGAGATGTGTGTGTGAGATGTGTGTGAGATGTGTGTGTGAGATGTGTGTGAGGAGTGTGTGAGATATGTGTGTGAGGAGTGTGTGAGATGTGTGTGAGGTGTGTGTGAGGAGTGTGTGAGATGTGTGTGTGAGATGTGTGTGAGGAGTGTGTGAGATGTGTGTGTGAGATGTGTGTGTGAGATGTGTGTGAGGTGTGTGTGAGGAGTGTGTGAGATGTGTGTGTGAGATGTGTGTGTGAGGTGTGTGTGAGGAGTGTGTGAGATGTGTGTGTGAGATGTGTGTGGGGAGTGTGTGAGATGTGTGTGTGAGATGTGTGTGAGATGTGTGTGAGGTGTGTGTGAGGTGTGTGTGAGGTGTGTGTGAGGAGTGTGTGAGATGTGTGTGAGATGTGTGTGAGGTGTGTGTGAGGAGTGTGTGAGATGTGTGTGAGATGTGTGTGAGATGTGTGTGAGATGTGTGTGAGGAGTGTGTGAGATGTGTGTGTGAGATGTGTGTGAGGTGTGTGTGAGGAGTGTGTGAGATGTGTGTGTGAGGAGTGTGTGAGATGTGTGTGTGAGATGTGTGTGAGGAGTGTGTGAGATATGTGTGTGAGATGTGTGTGTGAGGTGTGTGTGAGGAGTGTGTGAGATGTGTGTGAGGTGTGTGTGAGGAGTGTGTGAGATGTGTGTGTGAGATGTGTGTGAGGAGTGTGTGAGATGTGTGTGTGAGATGTGTGTGAGGAGTGTGTGAGATGTGTGTGAGGAGTGTGTGAGATGTGTGTGTGTGATGTGTGTGAGGAGTGTGTGAGATGTGTGTGAGATGTGTGTGAGGAGTGTGTGAGATGTGTGTGAGATGTGTGTGAGGAGTGTGTGAGATGTGTGTGTGAGATGTGTGTGAGGAGTGTGTGAGATGTGTGTGAGGTGTGTGTGAGGAGTGTGTGAGATGTGTGTGTGAGATGTGTGTGAGATGTGTGTGAGGTGTGTGTGTGAGATGTGTGTGAGGAGTGTGTGAGATGTGTGTGAGGTGTGTGTGAGGAGTGTGTGAGATGTGTGTGTGAGGTGTGTGTGAGGAGTGTGTGAGATGTGTGTGTGAGGTGTGTGTGAGGAGTGTGTGAGATGTGTGTGTGAGGTGTGTGAGGAGTGTGTGAGATGTGTGTGAGGTGTGTGTGAGGAGTGTGTGAGATGTGTGTGTGAGGAGTGTGTGAGATGTGTGTGAGGTGTGTGTGAGGAGTGTGTGAGATGTGTGTGTGAGGTGTGTGTGAGGAGTGTGTGAGATGTGTGTGTGAGATGTGTGTGAGGAGTGTGTGAGATGTGTGTGAGGTGTGTGTGAGGAGTGTGTGAGATGTGTGTGAGGTGTGTGTGAGGAGTGTGTGAGATGTGTGTGTGAGATGTGTGTGAGGAGTGTGTGAGATGTGTGTGAGGTGTGTGTGAGGAGTGTGTGAGATGTGTGTGTGAGGTGTGTGTGAGGAGTGTGTGAGATGTGTGTGTGAGGTGTGTGTGAGGAGTGTGTGAGATGTGTGTGTGAGATGTGTGTGAGATGTGTGTGAGGTGTGTGTGAGGAGTGTGTGAGATGTGTGTGTGAGGTGTGTGTGAGGAGTGTGTGAGATGTGTGTGTGAGGAGTGTGTGAGATGTGTGTGAGGTGTGTGTGAGGAGTGTGTGAGATGTGTGTGTGAGATGTGTGTGAGGAGTGTGTGAGATGTGTGTGTGAGGTGTGTGTGAGGAGTGTGTGAGATGTGTGTGTGAGATGTGTGTGAGGAGTGTGTGAGATGTGTGTGAGTAATGGTAATATATGTAAATTCATGTAAATGTATGTAAATAAGATTGTATTTAAATATAGTAGGTGTCGGTTGATATTCTGGAACAATTGGCTTTTTTTCTGAAAAAAATACGTTGTATATATTCCCCTCGCTAGTCTCAAACGCACCTGAAATATAATATTCTGTAAATAAATTATGGTTAAAAAATACTAAATAATAAGTAAATAAAATACTGTACGAAACATAATGTAAAAAATGTGACTTTATATGGCTTCCTTGAGGCGGTGTCGAAGGGTTGGTAGTGGGCGGGGCAATCTCGTATGGCAGGCCGATGTCCTTCATGTGCCGACCAATCAGATCGGCACGGCATTCCCGGGATCCGCGTTGCCATGGCAGCCTTTGACGTCAGCGCTGCTCAGCCCCTGCCCCTGCTCCAGGGAAGCTGTGAGTGGGTGGGAGACCCCGTGGATGCGTCCGGGAAGAGCGCGCGGATTGAGACTGTCAACTGGGCTGCAACGAACATCACCGGGCTGAGGTAAAATCATCGGCTCCATTTTTTCTCTTTATTTATATATTTTTTTAACGGTTAACTGTTTTTCTTTGTTTTCTTTCTTATTTTTGTTGTTTTCGTGCTGTTTTTTTTACAGGGCGTGAAGTAGTGGGTTTTTTTTTTTTTAAGCCAGTGATGTCGCGCGAGCTTTTGTGTGAATCTTAGTCACCACGAAGAACACAAAAAAGGATCTATGTATATATATATATATATATATATATATATATATATATATATATATATATATATATATATATATATAGCAGATTTATATAATAATATAACTCTAGTTTAGTTTGGTTTGAACATTTTATCGATTTCTGCACTACTTCTGATTGAAATCCGCGCATTTCTGTAATGTAATGTGAGGTGTGTCTCGCGCTTCTTCTTACCTCTTCTTACTGCAGACAATTTAGATATAATTTTTTTTTTACACCTTTAACACTAACAAATCTAACATCCAAACACGTATTATGTGTTAATTAACACTAATGTAGCAGAATAAATGTCACTCTGTGGCCCTTTGTAGGAATAATCCACTGAAAATCCAATACATTTTATTTTACAGTGCTTTATTTTCTATATTTTTTGGGCTGAAATTCTCGACTAAAACGTCATTTTTGTGTTTATAGAAAGATAAAACTTTCAACCGTTTCCGTAGAAAGTAACCTTGATAGAATTTTTGCAGAAAACCAGGATGAAACAGCCGACCTCGAGGTTCATCGAATAATTAAAGCGATTTAACGTAGCATTAAACCCTTGACTCCGCCCACTCTGCTGTGATTGGCTCAAATCCTGTTAGCAAGGTGAAGCGTATCAACTTTTACGTTTTAGCAGTCGTTCCCTCTCCAGATTCTTTTTTTTATTATTCTCTTGAAGTTCTTAACTGTTTATCATGACACAGAGAAAATGTAGATTTTAGACAAACAGGAAGTTACATCAGAAACTAAAGACTTCGAAAACGTCGCCAGATGAGCGATGACACTGAAAACACACACACAGTGTTTTTGTGAGATTAACATGGTTTGTGGTGTCTCCTGTGTAGAAAGCGATCATCATGGATAAGAGCGAGCTTGTGCAGAAAGCCAAACTGGCCGAACAGGCCGAGCGTTACGACGACATGGCCGCCGTGATGAAGCAGGTGACGGAGAAGGGAGAGGAGCTGACGGACGAGGAGAGGAATCTGCTCTCGGTGGCCTACAAGAACGTGGTGGGAGCGTGCCGCTCAGCGTGGAGGGTCATCTCCAGCATCGAGCAGAAGATGAAGGCGGAGAGCAGCGACAAGGAGCAGATCGCCAAAGAGTACCGCGAGAAGATCGAGTCCGAGCTGCAGTCCATCTGCAACGACGTGCTGGTGAGCAGTCAGTTTGACCACCAACGTTTTGTCCAAACTCTTCTACTACAGGAGCAAAACACGAGCTTCTTTTGATCATAGGGTGCCAATACTTATTAATATCTGTATCACATCATCTTATTGTGTGATATGGAGTGAGGAGCAGCGGCACAGTCCGGCAGTTTGATGTAATCACATGATAGGCTGAAATAATAAACACGTTGTTTTTCAGGATTCAGAGAAAGAGCTCTCGAATAACAATAATCCGCGAAACCCGACTCTGAATACCAGGACCTTTCCCGACGTAACTCGTGAACTTGAATTAATGATGAGAGTTTACATTCTGTAGAGATTTAATAAGATCTTTAATAAGGATCTGATTACAGATGTGTAACAGAACAATACTAGATAAGGCTAAATTCCCACAGGTGTGTAAAACCTGGCCAGGGCTGGAGGCGGGGCTAGAGGTGGGGCTAGAGGTGGGGCTTGGGGTGAGAAACTGTGGCTCAGATCTCTGATCTAACTGCAGGGAGACGTTGCTGTGGTGTGAATCTGCTGGCTCTGACAGCTTTACATGCTCACACAAGCACTTTCAGAAATGCACACAGGTCCAGACTCAGCAAAGCATTCAGGGGAAAAAACACACACACACTCACATAAGACCAGGATCCGCCAGTCAGCACTGTACTGAAACTTATGATGAGGAGGAGGATCAGATATCACACACACACACACACACACCTGGAGTGCATGGGCAGTGGAAAGGTCCTCCTCTCACTTACATTACTGCAGCTATAAACACACATTCCTTCAGACTATCTACAAGCTGTTGCTATAGAAACGATAACCTACTGTCGGAGCTGCTGACCACCAATCAGTCTCTCAGTGTATACGGTTCATGCCTCATCAAACATGATTGTGTGTGTGTGTGTGTTTCAGCATCTTTTGGACAAGTTCCTGATCCGCACCTCGTCCCCAGCTGAGAGTCAGGTGTTCTACCTGAAGATGAAAGGAGATTATTACCGCTACCTGGCCGAGGTTGCCGTGGGAGACAACAAAACCAGTGAGGTTTCATCTATTACACATTTCACCTAGAAAGATGGAAAATAGAGGAGAGAACAGATAGAAATACAGACAAGCAGACAGACGTATAAAAAGACTGGACAGGTATATAGCGGTACTGTGAGAAGGACAGACAGGTTTAGAGGCAGACAGAGAGATGGACAGACAAATGTACAGACAGGAAGCAGGACAAACTAGATGTGTAGACGGCGATGGACAGACAGACAGAGAGCTGGACAGAAAGATGGCTACATAGACAGATCCAGTTGGACAGAGAGACAGGAGGACAGACAGACACAGGTGGATAGATAGAGAGACAGAAAGGTGGACAGACAGATGGACACAGAGACAGACAGAGAGACATGTGGACAGACAGAGAGTCAGACAGGTGGAAAGATAGAGAGACAGACAGAGAGTCAAATAGGTGGACAGATAGAGAGACAGACAGACTTTCTAATATGTATTGTAATTTCTTCATGACGCACCTCAGCGTTTCTGCACTTTCATACACCTGAATGATCCACCCATCTGTGTGTGACACACACACACACACACACACACACGTGCACTGACTCGCCATGTGTGACGGTTTCCTGCTGTCTGAATCAGAACATCAGGAGCAGGTCTCAGCTTGTGCTCCACACCTCTGAGAAAATGAATGCAGGAGAAAAATCTGAAAATGTCCCAGAGTCGGTTTTACCAGCACCAAAACTCTCTCTGAAACACACTAATGCTCATCAGCACTCATAAACACTACCTCTGTGTGTGTGTGTGTGTGTGTGTGTGTGTGAGAACTCCATAAAGCACCATGTTAATACACAGTTAATAAGGCTTTTTCTTTTCTTTATACTTTAGCTTTCTGAGCTTTTTTTATATCTTCACATTTTCCCTGCAGGCATCGTGGATAAATCCAGGGAGGCGTATCAAGCTGCGTTCGACATCAGCACAGAGCACATGCAGCCCACTCACCCCATCCGGCTCGGCCTCGCGCTAAACTTCTCCGTCTTCTACTACGAGATCCTCGGCTCGCGCGAACAGGCCTGCGAACTCGCCAAGAAGGTGAGGAAGGACGAAGGTTTACACTCGCAGCTCGACTCCTGTGAGATGGGTTTGTGGGTTCTGTCTCTTCAGTGCGAATGAAGAAAACATCAATGGAAATGTCGCTGAAATCACGGCTCTGTGCACTCTTCTTCTACGTTCTAGCTAGCTTTCTGACTAGCCATTTTCCAAATTTCTAAATCTTAAAAGTTTCTGTAATGATTTCACCCCAAAGTCTCCTCATATTCCTCACATGCTGCACAGAAAAGACATTTTCCTTCAAATTCTTTTTCTTTTTTTTCTTTATCGTGTAATCTTTTCATATAATCTAGATATTTATCTTGCTACCGTTGCTGTGGTTACCATGCCAGCCGTTTATCTCCTACTGTATGGAAAGTGTGCCGTGAGCATTAGGACTGTAGATGCACGGGTGAAGGAGCTATTTCCGTGGGGAAGATGGTAACACTGTGTTCTGTTTTTTAAAGAGGTGAAAATCAGGGAAGTGGGTCATGTGATCTCCGAGGGACGAGACGAGAACGGAGGAGTTTTAGAAACCTCTGAGCTTTGTGCCAGTTTTATGTGTTTCACCAGCAGCTGTTCTTCAGCCGGGGCTGAGACCACGCAGCAGTGTCTATATCAGGGAGGGACATGTAGGGGTGGGTCTCAGGGGAGGAGAGGTGTGGTCTGTATAGAGAAAGTGGGTGTGGTCTGTATAGAGGGAGGGGTGTGGCATTTATAGGGTAGGGTCTGATCTGTATAGAGAAACGGGTGTGGTGTGTATAGGGAAGAGTATTGGTCTGTATAGAGGAAAGGGTGTGGTTTGTATAGAGAAGGGGCTGGGTTTATATAGGGAAGATTATGGTCTGTATAGAGGAAAGGGTGTGGTTTGTATAGAGAAGGGGCTGGGTTTATATAGGGAAGATTATGGTCTGTATAGAGGAAAGGGTGTGGTTTGTGTAGAGAAAAGGTTGTGGTATATATGTGGAAGGGTGTGGTGTGTATAGAGAAGGGGCTGGGTTTATATAGGGAAGATTATGGTCTGTATAGAGGAAAGGGTGTGGTCTGTATAGAGAAAGTGGGTGTGGTCTGTATAGAGGGAGGGGTGTGGCATTTATAGGGTAGGGTCTGATCTGTATAGAGAAACGGGTGTGGTGTGTATAGGGAAGAGTATTGGTCTGTATAGAGGAAAGGGTGTGGTTTGTATAGAGAAGGGGCTGGGTTTATATAGGGAAGATTATGGTCTGTATAGAGGAAAGGGTGTGGTTTGTATAGAGAAGGGGCTGGGTTTATATAGGGAAGATTATGGTCTGTATAGAGGAAAGGGTGTGGTTTGTGTAGAGAAAAGGTTGTGGTATATATGTGGAAGGGTGTGGTGTGTATAGAGAAGGGGCTGGGTTTATATAGGGAAGATTATGGTCTGTATAGAGGAAAGGGTGTGGTTTGTATAGAGAAGGGGCTGGGTTTATATAGGGAAGATTATGGTCTGTATAGAGGAAAGGGTGTGGTTTGTGTAGAGAAAAGGTTGTGGTATATATGTGGAAGGGTGTGGTGTGTATAGGGAATAGTATGGTCTGAATAGAGGAAGGGGTGTGGTGTGTATAGGGAAGGGTGTGGTCTGTGGATAGTGAGGATGTGGTTTATAGAGCTGAATGGTTTTGGCCTGGTAGGGAGAAATGTGTTCTGTGAGGTCTGTGGAGGGGTTTGTTTCTGTTAGGGGTGTACCAAATGGTTAATAGGGGGTGTGGTTTGTGGATGAAGGGGTGTGGCATGTAGAGGTAGAAGGTGTAGTCTGTGGAGGAGAGGGATGCGGTCTATTTGAGTAAAGGGGTGTGGTCTATTGGAGGAAAGGGTGTGGTCTGTGGAGGAGAGGGTGTGGGCTGTGTAGAAGAGTGGTGTGGTCTATTGTAGGAAAGGGGTTTGATCTATTGTCGGAAAGGTTGTGGTCTGTGTAGGAGAG